>NC_135875.1:1218236-1242514 GCF_031162955.1 Sander vitreus | reverse complement strand
AGAGATAGTAGTATACAGCTGTTATACATCATATCATCCATACAGAGATAGTAGTATACAGCTGTTATACATCATATCATCCATACAGAGATAGTAGTATACAGCTGTTATACATCATATCATCTATACAGAGATAGTAGTATACAGCTGTTATACATCATATCATCTATACAGGGATAGTAGTATACAGCTGTTATACATCATATCATCCATACAGAGATAGTAGTATACAGCTGTTATACATCATATCATCTATACAGGGATAGTAGTATACAGCTGTTATACATCATATCATCCATACAGAGATAGTAGTATACAGCTGTTATACATCATATCATCCATACAGAGATAGTAGTATACAGCTGTTATACATCATATCATCTATACAGAGATAGTAGTATACAGCTGTTATACATCATATCATCCATACAGAGATAGTAGTATACAGCTGTTATACATCATATCATCCATACAGAGATAGTAGTATACAGCTGACCCGTCTTACACATGTCGAGGGGGACAGTAGTTTCACATTTAAAAGAAATAAAGACACTTTATGATCCATTTCTGTGTGAAAGAGCAGCACATACCTCACGTAAAATATATAAATAGAAGACTGTCCTGTTTCTACGCTTGTAGAGCAGATGCCCCACTAGGCTGCTCTCTGCCCGGTGTAAACAGCTTCATTAAGATTAAAGAGGAAGAGTGTTGGAGCATCCACTCCACAGACATTATGCTGCAACGTAGCCCGTTGTATTACACAGTTACATAGTCGTGTAGTAGTTTTTTGACTTTCCAAGTGCATTGTGCTTGATCTGACAACGTCTGTTGGCCACGGAGGTTGGCTTTGGGAGTATAGAAGTAACCTTTTTTCGTCATTTGTTGTCAGCGACATATTTTGGGCTTCATTTAATAAACATAACCTGTAGTAGTACACAATCGTGTGTGTATTATTTTGATTACAATGTGCGGAATTACTTTACGTTGCCTATTCATGTCTATTTATGTCTATTTCTCACCGTTAATCAGCGGCGTCTGTACAGCATCAACAGGGGGCGCCATTGTTGTTGATGTGTGTGTGACGTCAGAAACTGTAACTGGGAGAACAACCATCTGGTACCAGTTCACGGGGAGTAAGTTACAGGTTTGACTGCCGTTCCAGGGCACTTTCACGGGTAGAAGATTGTGAAAACATGGGTTACGAGATGCCCCCCATGATAACCCCCACCCCCTCTCCCAACCATCTTGTCTGTGATTGGCTGGAATGTGGTTTGTTGTATTTTGGTGCCTATCCTGTGCCTCTAGTGTCTGTTTGACGTGTTTACGACCCCTGTGTTGTCTCCCGAGACCGGGCTGTTTCACGGTGTGTTCAGGGACCAGGCAGCTAGCGGATCAAGGAGAGATGACTACCATTTGAGACAAAAATGAAATCGTGTTGAAACCATTCAGGAAGTCATAGTGCCCCTAAAGGCAGCTTCACTTCACAGAGAAAGAGACTTTTTACACAAAATATTTTGTGTAAAAAGGTTTTCTTAAAATATTTTCCACAATATGGGACTTATTTTTTAAACATTTTTACTTTTCTCAAAATCTAAAATGTTTTCCTCTAAATATTTATCTTTTTAGCTCAGAAAATGACATTGTTTTTTATATTATTAATATATATATAATATCTATTTATATTTGATGTTTTTTATATTATTAATATATATATAATATCTATTTATATTTGATGTTTTTTTATATTATTAATATATATATATATCTATTTATATTTGATGTTTTTATATTATTAATATATATATAATATCTATTTATATTTGATGTTTTTTATATTTGATGTTTTTTATATTTGATGTTTTTTTTATATTATTAATATATATAATATTTATTTATATTTGATGTTTTTTATGTTATTAATATATGTATAATATTTATTTATATTTGATGTTTTTTATGTTATTAATATATGTATAATATTTATTTATATTTGATGTTTTTTATATTAATATATATATATATATATATATCTATTTATATTTGATGTTTTTTATATTATTAATATATAAAATATCTATTTATATTTGATGTTTTTTATATTTGATGTTTTTTTATATTTGATGTTTTTTTTTATATTATTAATATATATAATATTTATTTATATTTGATGTTTTTTATATTATTAATATATGTATAATATTTATTTATATTTGATGTTTTTTATATTATTAATATATATATATAATATTTATTTATATTTGATGTATTTTATATTATTAATATATATATAATATTTATTTATATTTGATGTTTTTTATATTATTTATATATATATAATATTTATTTATATTGATGTTTTTTATATTATTAATATATATATAATATGTATTTATATTTGATGTTTTTTTATATTATTTAAATATACAAGGTGTGAATAAATTAAGAGGGTTAAAGATAAATGTGGACTTATAACATTTAAATTCCTCTGAAATAAATGAAATGTTTTATTTATTTATTTTTCTACAGAGTGAAGAAACCGATCCACCTGAGCTACGACATCGATGCCATCGACCCCTCTATTACCCCTGCAACAGGTACACCTGTAGTCGGAGGGCTCACCTACAGAGAGGGAGTCTACATAGCTGAACATCTCGGTCAGACAGGTACCAACGCTGAAGCTACGCTTTCATTTAACCTTTGTGTTGTCTTCCCATCTACTAAGCGAAGTTTTTCTGGGTCAAAATGTCATATTAAAAACATATGCTGCGTTCCAGGCAACCCGTAACCAATGTTTTCACAACCTTCTACCAGTGAAAGTGCCTTGAAATGGTCATCTCTCTCTCCTTCACTCGTTGTCAGTCAACTGATCACATTGTCCGCCTTCTTCTAAAATATTGGAAACCCTTAAGCAGAACTAGAAAACCCAAGATGTTATGCATTTGGTGTTGCTCCTTTAGCCTATTTCTGAGACCAGAAGTCTCGACCGTGTGACGTGTTTACAGTGTTTGGTGCATTTTAAGTCCGTCCCTCCAGAAAAACGTGATTATGCAATCTCATACATTCAATGCATAATCAGCCAAAGTCTGCATATTTATGCGCATTTTTGTCAAATACGCCGCACTGTCGCCGCATAAATTGACGATTTCCGCATAAAAAATTGCGGGGCTAGCATGATGTCATAATCCTCGCATTTTCGTTGCAAAAAAGTCCCAAATATCTTAGCAGAAAGTTGAAAAATGTTGTGTTTACTTCACACAAGAGCAGCCGTGTTCCCCTGTTGCCATGGGAACGTTATGTAGTGACGTTATGAAGTGACGTTATGTAGTGACGTTATGTAGTGACGTTATGTAGTGACATATGTAGTGACGTTATGAAGTGACGTTATGAAGTGACGTTATGAAGTGACGTTATGTAGTGACGTTATGTAGTGACGTTATGTAGTGACGTTATGAAGTTATGTTATGGAGTGACGTTATGGAGCGACGTGATGGAGCGACGTTATGGAGCGACGTTATGGAGCGACGTTATGGAGCGACGTTATGGAGCGACGTTATGGAGCGACGTGATGGAGCGACGTTATGGAGCGACGTTATGGAGCGACGTTATGGAGCGACGTGATGGAGCGACGTTATGGAGCGACGTTATGTAGTGACGTTATGGAGCGACGTGATGGAGCGACGTTATGGAGCGACGTTATGTAGCGACGTTATGAAGTGACGTCATGAAGCGACGTTATGAAGCGACGTTATGTAGTGACGTTATGGAGCGACGTTATGTAGTGACGTTATGGAGCGACGTTATGGAGCGACGTTATGTAGTGACGTTATGGAGCGACGTGATGGAGCGACGTTATGTAGTGACGTCATGGAGCGACGTCATGGAAGCGATGTCATGTAGTGGCGTTATGGCGCGACGTGATGGAGCGGCGTTATGGAGCGGCGTTATGGAAGCGGCGTTATGTAGTGATGTTATGGAGCGGCGTTATGGAAGCGGCGTTATGGAGCGACGTCACGGAGCGGCGTCATGGAGCGGCGTTATGTAGTGATGTTATGAAGCGGCGTTATGGAGCGACGTTATGGAGCGACGTTATGGAGCGACGTTATGGAGCGACGTGATGGAGCGACGTTATGGAGCGACGTTATGGAGCGACGTTATGGAGCGACGTTATGTAGCGATGTTATGGAGCGACGTTATGGAACGATGTTATGGAGCGATGTTATGTAGCGATGTTATGGAGCGACGTTATGTAGCGATGTTATGGAGCGACGTTATGGAACGATGTTATGGAGCGACGTTATGGAGCGACGTTATGGAGCGACGTGATGGAGTGACGTTATGTAGCGACGTTATGGAGCGACGTTATGGAGCGACGTTATGTAGCGACGTTATGGAGTGACGTTATGGAGCGACGTTATGGAGCGACGTCATGGAGCGACGTCATGAAGCGACGTCATGAAGCGACGTCATGAAGCGACGTCATGTAGTGACGTTATGGAGCGACGTGATGGAGCGACGTTATGTAGCGACGTTATGGAGTGACGTTATGTAGTGACGTTATGAAGCGACGTTATGAGCGACGTTATGGAGCGACGTTATGAGCGACGTTATGGAGCGACGTTATGGAGCGACGTTATGGAGCGACGTTATGGAGCGACGTTATGTAGTGATGTTATGTAGATACGTTATGAAGCGACGTTATGGAGCGACGTTATGAAGCTGAGCGTTATGAAGTGACGTTATGGAGTGACGTCATGGAAATGCGGCGTTATGAAGCGACGTTATGAAGCGACGTGATGGAGCCGAGCGTTATGAAGCGACGTGATGGAGTGACGTTATGAAGTGACGTTATGAAGTGACGTGATGAAGCGACGTTATGGAGCGACGTCATGGAGCGACGTCATGGAGCGACGTCATGGAGCGACGTCATGGAGCGACGTCATGGAGCGACGTCATGTAGCGACGTTATGAAGCGACGTTATGAAGCGACGTTATGAAGCTACGTGATGGAGCGACGTTATGGAGCGACGATATGGAACGATGTTATGTAGTGACGTTATGGAGCGACGTTATGGAGCGATGTTATGAAGCGAAGTTATGAAGTGATGTAATTACGCGATGTGAACATCATCTAAAAGCTGCAAACCCCACGATGACACCACAGTTTTTGCAAGTTCCTGCAATTTCATCATAAATATCCCGCAGATTCCATCGCATTTTTTAAGAAAATGTGCCGCATAATCAAGGATTTTTGCCCCCAACAATCACAAAAAGCTCTGCATTTTTCTGGAAGAACTGTTAGGTGCCGTGAATGTGTGAACGCAAACCAAACCAAATGAAAAATTCAACAATGTTGCAACTTCACCCCCCAAACTGCACCGTTTCCACCAAGTCCATAGGTGCGAAAGCGCCTTTAATGCGCATTAATATGGTCAACAATAGACTCAACCGGGCAATATGTAACTACTGGCAAAGGGGAGAATCAGCCCAAACACGGCCACCAGCCAGCCCGTTACCCAGAATGAAATGAATCCCCTCAATGGGCAACGCCGGACGCACACCAACGGCTACCTCACCCTTCACCAGCTCACAGTCCAGGACCAACTTATGTAATGGTATGGGCAAAACAGTTAAACCCATGCCACGACTAAGGATACAGTCGCCCGTATCAGTGTCTTCTGACAGAGGCAGCACAGATCCCACAATGTACGAGTCAAAGGCCCCTGTGTCCCTCAGGATTTTTACTGGCACCTTAGCCCCATTTCCTACCAGTGACACAAAGCCATCTTTAATAAAAGGAGCATAGCTTGCCAAGACATCCGGTTCAAGCTCTGTAGTAAGCAACTCAGATACACCAATGTAAATGTCCCCTGTGCCCGTCCTGCAGGTCTTCTGTCGGCAGTGGACATGGTGGAGGTGAATCCTCTGAGGGGTCAAAGTGACGAGGATGTCCGGTCCACAGTCAGCACGGCGGTGGATCTTCTGCTCGGATGTTTCGGACGCCTCCGTGAGGGAAACCACTCACCGGATTACCGCCTGCCCGAGCCTTGACAGCGGACAACGCTGAAGTCTCTGACTGAACTGATGGACGCCTGAACGTCTCTGATCAACTGCAGGACGTAAAGGGACATTCAGATTTTAACTTCAGAGATGATTAAACTCCTGTAATGTGATGTCAGAGTGCAAGTGCAAGCTTGTGTTTAAACCAAAGAAACAATGATTTTCCTGTGGAAGAGGTGCTTGCTCTCAGGAATTTTAAAAACATAAAAAGCACAAATTATGTAATTTATTGATTAATCCACTGTGTCAAGTATCTTTTTGATTAATTATTGAGTCTATAAATTACCAGAACTGTATAAAACATTCAAGAGCGACCTGTTCAGATGGATTGTTTTTGTCCAAAAGCCAAAGATATGTAGTTATTGTGATTCAGGTTTAGTTGTGAGAGGCATGAGTGCACTGCAGTAATCTAACTGGGATGAACTGAATGCAGGTATGACTGTGCTTCCTAATTGGATTAAACCGGTTTGGATGACTCAATTAACCCTTGTGTTGTCCTCGGGTCACATTTAACCCATTTTCAAAGTTTTTAATATCAGAAATATGGGTTTCTTACAACTAAATTGCCCAAAAAATAAGGTAAAATGAATGATTATTTCCATAGAATTTTGAATGTTTTATTCAATTCATAGCATTTGAAAAATGTTTTTAAATAATTCTTAATTTCTGCTTTTTTTTTTACCTGAAAAATTAGGTATAATGTCATTTAAATTTGGGTTACTGACCATGAATAAAAGAAAGCATTGAAAAAAGTGACAAAATCATCAAAAATAGGGACAAAAATGTTGAGAAAAGTGCCAGAAAAGTTAGACCTTGAAGGACAACCAGTTAATGGTTGACAGGAAGACAACACAAGCGATGAAATGAATGCAGGTATGACTGTGTTTGGATGAAACCGGTTTAGACGACTCAATTAATATGCTGATGACGTTGAGGTGTTTGTGAAAGATAATTCCTTGATTTCTGCAAATGATTGTAATATTAAATGAGAGGGGACTTAAGACGGGAAGAAATATGATTACGTGATCAATCTCGACCTAGGGCTGCTCCATTAAGGACAAAATAATCACACTTATTTTGATCAATATTGAAATCTAAGTTATTCAACACGATTACTCTTTGACTTTCTGAACGATGTTGCATTTGTTGAAGTTGACGTGAAACAAACTGTGACATTTCCCTTCATACTTTTCCTGTTTCCTTTTTGAATGCCCCTTGAAATAAATAATATAGAAAATATGTTCAAATGTTGGCTGAGTGAGTTCAAACTTTGGGAAGAGTTAAAGTGCTCGTGTCTTTCAGAACACAAGACAAAACAAGAGTTTACTTGCATAAGTAGTAGTAGTTGCTTAAAGCTGCCACATGTATTTCATGACTTTATGGTAACGTCTGAAGTTCTACCATGGACTCTGTAACATTTATTGTGGAGAAAATGCCTTGGTTACCTTGTTTCAAGCCATTCTAGCGTGGTATAGAAAGCCTGCATTAAGAACTGCCAGTTCTCAATAATATTCAACGAGCTACTTGACTCTGATTGGCTAAAAGCTAGCCAATGAGAGCCTGGCTATCAGCATCCTTTACCCAGCGCAACTGGGCGAGCTCATGAATAGTAATGAGCTCAGGCAACACCACGTCAGACTGACCAGCTTTTGTAATTGGCCTGATTTCTCTGCTTATTTCTTTTCAGTGGATAGAGCTGACAGAGGAGCTAGCAGTTCATTTTCACATTCACGACATAACACAAACACGTAGTAAGTAAAACCAGTTTTGTGTGGCAGGGCACCTTTAAGTGATTAGTGTCGTTAGAGTCAACAGAAATATACAGTTACAGTTGTGTGTTATCGGGCGTAGAAATGCTAGTTGATATTGTGCTTTCTAATAATTTGACCAAGTAACGTGTTAAGAAGAATAGCAATGGGCCAAGAGCAGAACCCTGTGTAAAGGTACTGGAGATCCATCCATCCATCTTCATCCGCTTATCCGGGTCGGGTCGCGGGGGTAGCAGCTCCAGCAGGGGACCCCAAACTTCCCTTTCTCGGGCCACATTAACCAGCTCCGACTGGGGGATCCCGAGGCGTTCCCAGGCCAGGTTAGAGATATAATCCCTCCACCTAGTCCTGGGTCTCCCCCGAGGCCTCCTCCCAGCTGGGACGTGCCTCCACCTAGTCCTGGGTCTCCCCGAGACCTCCTCCCAGCTGGACGTGCCTGGAACACCTCCCTAGGGAGGCGCCCAGGGGGCATCCTTACCAGATGCCCGAACCACCTCAACTGGCTCCTTTCGACGCAAAGGAGCAGCGGCTCTACTCCGAGCTCCTGACGGATAACTGAGCTTCTCACCCTATCTCTAAGGGAGACACCAGCTACCCTCCTGAGGAAACCCATTTCGGCCGCTTGTACCCTGGATCTCGTTCTTTCGGTCATGACCCAGCCTTCATGACCATAGGTGAGGGTAGGAACAAAAACTGACCGGTAGATTGAGAGCTTTGCCTTCTGGCTCAGCTCTCTTTTTCGTCCAACGGTACTGGAGATGATCAAGAATTTCCGATTTCCACACAGAAAGACCTTCCAGACAGATAACAGGACAGATCTAAAACCACTCTTGAAATGCCCATCCAGTTTTTAAGACACTGAATTAAAATACTATCGTTAATAGTGTCAGAAGCTGCAAATAGATCCAACAGCAGTAAAACAGTGTGTTGACCACAGTCGACTGACATTATCCCTTACATGAAGAGAAACATAAAGTTTAATAACTCACAAGTAATCAATGGTAAACCTTGTTGTCAATGTTTTTGTTGACAATTGTTTGAGCTTTAAATTTGAATGAAATGTAAACCCATCAAAAATAAATGGGTTAATAATCTGAACATTTGTAATAAAATACATTCATGCTGTTGAAAACATTACTAAGATTTTAGATTTTCATAATAGTCTGGTGAGTTCAGCCCAGCTCTCCCTCTCTACACTTAAAATGAAATACAAAGACAAGCACAGGAAGTTACAACTGAGCTCATCAAGGACACAGTCAAATGTGTTATTGTCTAAAAATAAATCTAACAAACACTCTGAAAAACTATTTCAAACTAAAATAAAATACAAATGTCTAAATAACATGTCCAGACAGAAAGACTCAGGAGACAAAGTGAAGACGTCAGATCATCTTAATGCTCAGCTTCTTATTTATTGTCACCGTACAGCAGATAAAGATTCACATCAGAGATTCAAACCTCCACCAAACATCACCTGGCTGTCCTGAACTACAAAGATGGTTTCATACTTTTCATTTAGTTTTTCAGGCCCTTTTAGACTCGTGTTATCAGTTCATGCAGTGATTAACAGCTGATCAGACTATATATGTGTTTCCATTTAAAGATTATGGGTCCTACTTTCCTGCTGCAGCCGCCCAACTGGAGACACATCTGACTTTTCTTCCACGTTGCAGCGAGCTGCGACTGCCTTAAACTAGGGCTGCACAATATACTGTTGCTTTTATCGCTATCACGATATCGACTTGCACAATAAACATCGCTAAAGGCTGCGACATATCGCGGTAGTAAAATGTAAGTTTCATTATTATTTTAGTGCTGCCTTTTATAGTCAGTTCAATGTTCAATTTGTTCAATAAAACAATGTTGGAAATGATTGTTTTTTTGTTGTTTTAAATCAACAAACTGTTCAACAAGCAGCAGAACTGAGAACACTTTAATATCTGTTTATTTATCGCAAGTGATATCGTTATTGCCATATTCAACAACTTATCACATATGTTTCTCATATTGTGCAGCTCTACGTTAAACCACCACAGACAGTAACAAGAATTACAGACATCAGTTGGTTTTCTTGTGCTGGTGCCCAGTTTCAGGAAAATAAGACCTGTTGTGAGATGAAATGCTTAATGAGAGAAAGAGAAAGAAATCAGAAGAGATGAGCTGATATTCTGCTGGACGTTGGTCCTGGAGAACTACAGCACAGGACGGATCTTCATGCTGATGGCCTTCAGGGAGAAGTTATGACCTTTCCAATGGTCCCAATCCATTCCAACTTCAACGAGAGTGGTTTCAGCCCCCCACTGATAAACGCCGTTCGGATTTGTATCGTGACAGTCGTGGTACCAGAACGCCCCCAGGTGTGAACTGGCACAGTTCTCCTCAGAGATGTCCTGGTCTTTGTCAAAGGTGGAAAACTTCATTCCGTTGTGATAACTCAGGGAGTCTCCTACAGAAACACAGTGTTTGTCAAAAAGTATATGGGACTATTTGTGATGCCCTTGAAAAAATAAATACATTAATAAATACTATATATGGATGACAGAAAAAACATCAACACACTCACCTGCCCCTCCATCAATGAATCCAGACACATTCAGCACAAATCCGTCACGTTCTGCACCGACGGAGAATGAAGAGTACCGAGCGAACACTTTATTCCCCTCAAAGTCCTCCATGTCGACCAGCAGCTCACTCTTTTTATTGTTTGTCAGGTAGTAGAGGTTGTCAAGACCTGCACACACACACACACACACACACACACACACACACACACACACACACAGATTCTCGGCATGTGGCTGTTCAAGAGAAGCTGTTCAAAAGAAGCTGGAGGCAGCAAAAAAAACACAGCTGGCTAAACTATTTAAAAATGTTGGGTTTGTTCAGGACACCCCCCTCTCTCCCCCCCCCTTCTGTCGCTAGCAATGATGACGCAGTGATTAGTGACGTTTCTCTCCGACCAATCAGTAGTCTGCAGGTTTTCACGTCACCTTTTGGTATCGCCTCAGCTCGCTTGGAACCTCGGCGGAGGTGATACTTAAAAAAGTCCCTGTTAGCAGGTACCAGGGACTTTGTTTCATAATGGAAAACCAAAAAAGGTGAGTAGAGTCGAGTCGAGTCAAGGTACCATGTAATGGAAAAACGTCATTATACATGTGTGCAAATTGGTACCAGTTTAATATCTTGTACAGATGTGTAGTAAATTCAGGAAGATAACTAACTGATTTTTAGGTTTTTTGGTCAAAGTTCCATTTCTGGAGTTACACAACAGAGTTTTTTGCGTGTACTTAATTAACAGTGATTTTCATGGCTTTTAGTTTGGTTTTATTTCTCACCGAGCCAGTACTCTCCAGCAGGGTTACCAAAGCCGGACTTGTATTGATCCCAGCCCCTGTAGAAGTTCACCGTGCCGTCCATCCTCCTCTGGAACACCTGGGGAGACGAGATGGGGGGTTAACTAGCTGAACACACGAGATATCTGACATGTTTCCAGACAACAAGGTTTTTACTGGAATGTGATTTATTGTAAAGGTCCAACTTTAGGTCCTGACTGAATACTCACCGTCCACCGTCCTCCTTCTGAAGTCATGTCACAGTACACCTACACACAAACACATTCATCAGTAAATGTGATAATTTAGTGGTTTAAATGTGTACATTAAGTTTACACTAATGAGCACGGCAACACGGAATCTGTGGATGCAGAATCTTTTCCTACACCTGTGCCTACACCTAACTAATCCAACTAATGAAGGCAACAAATACTAGCCAATCAGATGCAGAGTAGGGCGGGACATTCCTTTGCCATCCTAGGAAACGCATGTTTGCATCCCGCACCAATCATTTTTATAGCAAAATAACTAATAAAAATATATACATATTAGACAACTGAACACAAACATCAGAGAATCAATAATCAAATGTATGCAGATGGTGCAGTAATCTTTACAAAAGACATCCAAGAAGCAAATTCTTACATCTGCAATGACCCACGTTCAGGATTGGCTTACTAAATCAGATCTTTTATAGAAAACCAAAAAGATCTTTGTAAATCTGTGTGTATGATGTTTACAAAACAACCAGTAGAGGAGACACGTAAAGGGGAGGAGCTTGACATTGTAATTGCGTTAAAGTATCTTGGGGTCACATTGGACTCTATATTAACCTTTAAATGGGTGATAGAATGATTATATAGGGTATTTCACACTGTTCCTTAAGGTCTCCTAATAGGGTATGTACCATTGGTTGGGCTGAAAATGGCCTGGTTGATATTTTATGGGCCCTTGTGCATCCCTGTGTTTTGGCCCTATTTGGAACGAGAGCTTTTCTTCCAAATATGGTATGCTCATGAATATTTAGATGAGCTGCGCGGTGATTGGTTGAGCGACCCACATACAAATACATTGGAGAGAGGAGTAGTTATACATTGTTTGTCTGCTTTTCGTTATTAAATTCACTTCTGAGACTTTTTTATGCGAGAAATCAACTACATAAAGCTCAAATATGGGCCGTTTTACAGAAATTGATGGCTAATTGCAAATTTGGTAAGATGTGTCGGACTTCAGGAACTCCACACAGTCTGACGAGCCCAGGGCAAAGCCACCGTTTCTGGGTTAGTGGACTACCGGGGCTCGGGGGTCTGCGGAGCTTGCCGGCTGCCGGCATAACTAGAGTATATTTACACTTTGAATTTCGTTACGGCATGTATATCACAGCTACCAAAAGGTCTTACAAAGCTTAGCTAACACTTGTCTGATTTCAATTTAATGCATTTTTGTGGATTTCAGAGATCTCATTAGGAGGAGGCTAGCTAGCTCTCATTGATGGACTCCAGCTCACCGCAAGCTCCATCAATGAGACTCGCGGACAAGAGGCGTTCATTTCCCCGATCGTTTGTTTAAATAACTCAAAGCACATATCCATTATAAGATTAACTAACCTGCGTAACGAGCTCGCTGACGGCGCTCTCAGTCACACACCGGCCATTTAGCAGGAAGAGGGGAGCTGCAGGCCCTGAGCTCTGTCAGCGCAGCGGTGTTTGATAGTCCAGTCACCCAAAAAGGGTGACTTTGCGTGGGTATTGAGCACCGCAGGCCGGGGTCTGTAAAGGAGGACAGGCCGGGCAGCGATGTAGCAACCCAGGCAGCACCGGCCGCTGAACTCCGACACACAGTCAGACAAAATTTGCAATTAGCCATCAATTTTCGTAAAACGGCCCATATTTGAGCTTTACATAGTTGATTTCTCGCATAAAAAAGTCTCAGAATTGAATTTTGTAATGGAATAGCAGAGATCTGCGCGACCTAGATCCAGAAGACTACCTGATCTCAGGTCAGTTGTGTAGCCTGTAAATGTTGGGGCGTGACAAAGACTAGAGACAAGAGCCAAATGTTGAGATTTGGCCGTTTTCAGAGGCAGTTTCAAATTGTGAGATTTGCAGAGGAAAGAGGTGTCAATGGGAGTTCGAGGGTCTATCTATGTCCTATTTACCCACTAAACTGTCATTTTTCAACTATGACAAGGTAAAATTCTATCACCCCTTTAAAGTCACCTGAAGAAAGGTTTCAAATATGCTTGTTTTATCTACAAGGCTCTGTATGGGCTTGCCCCATGTCCTTTATATTAATTCAATAAAAAGATTGCTGACAGCAGCATTGGCATCAGGGTGCACCACCTGTGCTGTCTGTATAAGGGAAGTAAATATTGGAATAGTCTACCACGTGTAATAAGGCAGTGTCCTAAATATTCTACTTTTAAGACTCAGCTCAAACAATGGCTAAAAGTCAGGGCTGGTAACTTTTTCCAATATACACATTTTTATATATTGTTTAAAGTGATCTTTACACCATGACAACCCCGAAGTATACCTTGATAGCAGACATCTTTCCAGCGGGATAGATGGTGTACACTCCACTGGGTTTGCTTTTGTCTTGCTGATAGATGGCACTGCAGTCCACTGGTTGGAGGGGCCGCTGGCAGCTGGTCAACAGTGGAGCCAGCAGGAGGAGGAAGACTGAAACCAGCTGGAACAGAAGAGATGTCATTCTGACTAAGGTTTGAATCATACAAAGTGTTTTAACAGTTTGGCCTCTAGCTTCATGACGGTGTTGACAAAGTCAACTCTTATAGACAGAAAGGTGAGGCTAATTAACAAAAATGATATGCGTGGGTTGTCCCTGTAGTAGTCTGGATCAACGGAAGTACATTTTCAGGCACCTTTCCGCTCTATGTATGTTGCATTTTGAAAATCCCTTCGCTACAAGAAACAACAACCTTCGAGTTAGCAAGATTTTTTCCAGCTTACCAGAGTACATTAAGTGTAATAATACCACCTTTTAAAGTAGACTTGGGCATGGATGTGTTCACACTTATCAAACAAACTGGACTTTAGGTTCAACTTTTGGGATCCAGGTATTTCCACCATAAATTGGTGCATAAAAGTGTATCAGAATGCAGGAAATTAAGTCTTCGATGCTGAACATGTCCTTGGGGGAGGGCCCCCAGACCCCCCCACTTTGATATGTCCCCCCCTCGAAAGGCCCATTCAGAGCAAAAACACAAAAAATATGGTACAGTAGACCCACTACAACAAATTAGACTAAACAACTGCCTGTAACAAAAATCTAATCTACTGATATCATGCTTTGAGATTTGTAAAATATCAGTTCACAAACTTACCTTCATTGTCAGATTTCTGCTGAAATGAATCAACTGCTGATGTAGATCTGTCTACTACAATGCTCTGAAAAAACACAATAACAATAAATAAAAAATGTTCAGTCAGAAAACTCACAGACAAAAGATTGTCATGTGAATGATAGTCTTTCTATAGTATTTCTCTGTGTTTGGGTTCTAACCTCCGGCTGATTTGTGAGGACTATGGTTAACTGCTCCTCAGATCTCTGCAGGGTAAATCCAGACAGCTAGCTAGACTATCTGTCCAATCTGAGGTTTCTGTTGCACGACTAAAACTACTTTTGAACGTCCACGTTCCACCAAAACAAGATCCTTCCCGAGGCTATTTGCAGTGACACTGGAGCTCAGTGTGGCGCCTAGACGAGATGATTGCCATTGGTTTAAAGAAATGCCAATAAACTAGAGCACGTTTTTCTCGCATGCCGCAATGCTGTGTGGACTAGCCAGACCCTCCTCCTTCGCTGCAAAAACAAAACACTTACCCCCAGGAAACGCATGTCCGTTCCTCGGGAGGGTTTTAATCCGAATCCAAATAACGATAAAAGGACAGCTTTTCCGTTTTGAAACAATTAAAAAATATACATGTTTTTCATTTACTAATTACAAATGCATTACAGATTATCCAATTATATCCGGGCCGTTGGTGTTCTGGCCTTGCTGCTTCCCTTCAAACATACACTAAGACCACAACAACAGAGATGAGATTTTAGTGTTCAATTCTTTGTTGTAGTTCAGCTTAAAAATAGGACTTCATCATTCTTCAATAACAGCGAAAGTCAAAGAAGACTTTTATTGGGGAGTGACAATGACAACAGAGCTTGTATACAATCAGTATAGCAAATACACAATCTGTTGACATTAATACAGCCTTAGCTTTGTGATATTGATGGCCAAAATGTCTTTAGTTAGGTGTTTAAGTGTCTTTAGTTTAGGACATAAAAAGTACATGAGTACATAAAAAAAAAATAAAAAAAAAATACAAAAGTAATGTTAATGTCTCCTGGTTGGATGCTTACCTGTCTTAACTCACCGGCACGTCGAACTGAAGAGATTTTGTGGCTTCAGAGGATAACAAGCTGCTGCTTCTCCTTCAGTCTGTCACACCCTTACAACCTCACTGATTATATCTGCAGAAGGCACTCTGATGTCACACCAATCCAACCAATCACAAACCAGGCAGTGGCACTGGTGGGGGTTTAGTCTGCCCCAACGTTGTCCGTTCAACTTTCCACATACATATATTCTGTTTTATCTTTTGCTTTTGTCCTGCTGAATGTCCAATTCTATTGCATACCGTATCCTGTCATGAAGCTGAGTTCAACTACCTACGAACAGAAGATTTCATTCCCCCCCTCCCCCTGTAATGTTCATTCTGTCTGAATCAATATACACTTTGCAACTATATGGTGGCTCAACCTACTCTGTGGAATGTTCTCGTCCTGTCAATCAGTTTTGTGTGTGAACCATGGGCACAAGAAGTATGGGTGCCAAGGGGCCATTGGGCCCCCCTAGTTTAAGGCCCTGTCTTTCTAACACGGTTAAAAGTTTCAACCATTGTCGTCCACCACAGTTTTAATCTGTGCAGTCTCCACTCAGCTGTCTCTCACGGCATAACGGCAACTTCAACTGAATTGTTTTTTACTCTTTAAGTCTTTTTTTCTGCTTACTGGATGCACAGCAGCTCTGCCCACCATGTGTCTAGCAACAGCCCACGCTTCCCATCATGCAATGCTGGACTGCCTATTGGGTGAACATACGTTCCCGAAATGCAAATTACTTTTTGCTAGTGCTAGTTTGTAAAGTGTCTGTTCAGAACATGTTGGTATATGTTGGTAATTGTTGTGCTTGTTTATAGTTTTAACCATCTTCAGGACAGTTGCATTGTTTTATACCAACTGCGTAACTACCCCCCTTCTCAAATGAATCACGCAACCTAGTAAACCCAAAGTCTCATGACTACGTGATACATGTACCTTAGATAGGGTGGATATTTTCTTGATGAAAAGTATTGTGTTTCTTTTATATCAGAAATGAAGAGTTCATTTTACCTCAGGTAAGCACCAGAGGCAATTTGATAATCCAACTCTGACAATGAGGAACGAGAGAACAATCTCTTACAGTATTGCCAAACTTTTAATACTCAGAACATGGTACTCAAGACAAAGGTTAGTTTGTAATATGCACACCAGTGGGAAGCAGTTCTCTATCTTTATACCTTGGCTTGGTTCTCCCATCCTGGTTTGTGTTTTGCATGCCTTTGTTCTCAAGACAAAGGGCTCACCTGCCAGAGGTGAGAACAGTGTGATGACATCCAGGTGGGTAATCTGTAAGCACTTCTCTTCTTATACTTGTTGACTGCTGTCTGTGCTCTCATTACCAATTTTAGTTGTTATTGTTACGTTTAGGGAAATGGAAGACCCAGCAATGCAGAGACAGCAGGGCAGTGGTGAGCTTGAGGATTTAATAAAATAAAAAGCGATACAACAAAAGAAGTCCTGAAGACAGCAGGCAAAAATAGTTCCAAAACGTTGAGGAAGCCAAAAGACCAGACATCCAAAAAACTAGAACACCGAGACAAAAGGGGGGGTAGACTTACATACACTGACACACAATACAATGATCTGACAACAGACAAAGACAACACAGAGACTAAATACACAAGGTAATGAGGGTGAACACAGGACAGGTGACACAAGGGCTCAGGAATAGGAGATACACATCAGGGTGGGGCAGACAATAACAAAGGTGGGAAAACACAAGACAGGAAGTAAAACAAGACATGACATGGGAGAAAACAGACTACAAAATAAAACAGTGTTCTGTCGGCATGTTCCAGTTGCCTTGTTCCCATGTCAGTACACCTACACACACACAATCATTAGCAAATGTGATCCAGCTGCAAATACTTCATACAATATATTCAAACATGCTGCAACAAGTGCTATAAATACTACTACAAATACAAATACTTGTATCTGTTGTATCAGAAGCGTGTAACTGTAACTGTGTTTTCTGTCAGAGAAGATGATCTCACTGTCTTCACATTTTTATTATCTAAAGGTCAACCTGCGTCCCAGAGAGGATGAAGTGTACCTGGACAGCAGACGTGGCTCCGATGGGATAGATGGTGTACACTTTACTGGTTTGCGTGGTTACATTTTAATAGATGTCACCACAGTCCACTGGCAGGACGGTCCGCTGGCAGGACGGTCCGCTGGCAGGACGGTCCGCAGGCAGGACGGTCCGCTGGCTGGACGGTCCGCTGGCAGGACGGTCCGCTGGCAGGACAGTCCGCAGGCAGGACGGTCCGCTGACGCATGCAGGGACGGTCCACATGCAGGGACGGTCCACTGGCAGGACGGTCCACAGGCAGGACGGTCCACAGGCAGGACTGTCCTGATGCAGGACTGTCTGCTGGCAGGACGGTCCGCTGGCAGGACGGTCCGCAGGCAGGACGGTCCGCTGGCAGGACGGTCCACAGGCAGGACTGTCCCGATGGCAGGACGGTCCGCTGGCAGGACAGTCCGCTGGCAGGACAGTCTGCTGGCAGCTGGTCAACAGTTGAGCTTTAATTTAACCTAATTTATAGGAAATATTATTATTATTATATTGCATTACAAGTTGTGACGGACTAAAAGAGAAGCAGCAGCTTGTTTCCTCTGAAGCCACGAAGACTCTTCAGTTCGACCTGCAGCTGAGTTCAGGCATTACAAGTCTGATAAATCAGCTGGGTGCAGCAAAAATGTTGAGCTGAAGTTTGTTCCACGTCAACTGTATTGTAATGGTAATTGTGTATCATACAGTTGTTATTGAGAACGGCAACACAGTGGATGAAAGGGTCGTGATTTCAGGATTGATCCTGAAAATGTACTTCTGTTGATCCTGACTACTACAGGGATAGTCTCGCATGTCCAGACCTTCCTCCACAGCGCTGCACAGGAGGGTCTGTCTAGTCCACACAGCATTACTGGATGGAAGGAAAACATGCTCTGGTTTATTGGCATTTCTTTAAACCAATCACAATCATCGTGGGCGGGGCTAAGCTCCGGACGGAGCCACGGTGCCTCTGCTAAATAGTCTCAGGGAGGAGCTTGTTTTGGTGGAACGTGGACGTTCAGAAGTAGTTTTAGTCGTGCAACAGAAAACTCACAAATCAGCCGGAGGTTAGAACGCCAACACAGAGACAGAGGAAGGGGACGGACATCTGGCTGAATTTCTGGCAGCATCGGAGCAATCCCGGAAGTGGAGCATTGACGATATAGACTAACTGAACAACAATGCAGATTTCAGTGCCTCTTAACTTCTTGCGCTGACCTCTGAAACGGATGTACAGGCAACAGAAGCATCGCTGCACTACGCACACAAGACTACAGCTCGCAACGTTAGCCTCCATTTTAAATCATAAGCATGGTTTTAGTGCCAGTATCTGAATAAAACCCAAACGACCAGCCTCATCAACAAGGCCCCGGACCCTGACTGACACTGACTTAACACCCCACCCCACATCCTGCCTATTGCACATACTATATATTTCTTTACCCATTCAGCCTCCTTTCTCTCATACTAAACAGCTATTTTGTATATATTTTTCTGTTTCTTATTAACGATTAATATGTTTGTTTATCTATGCACCATCTATGCTACTACTCCTTTCTGACGATACCCAACCCTATAAACAAGCAACACCTAGTCAATGGAGAGAGGAACGTTTGTTTCTGTTTGCAGCAGCACTTTATACTTTATTTATTATGATTACAAATATATTTGACATTTTAACAGACAGAACATCCTCTTATTACATCGTTTACGTTCATTCTTTTAACAAAACAATCATTTCTGTCGCACACAAACAAACCGGAGTGCAACTTGCATATTTCTTTGCAAAAAACAATAAAGGTGTGTTGTGTGTTTGGACGTTTTCGGCAGCTGTGAAACAGATCTGAGGACAGGTGGACAGCCAGACATTTAAAGGAGCTTTTGTTAAAGGCGTGCTGCGTGTTAAAACTATTCTCACATGTATGTTGAAGTCGGCCTCTCCGTCCCGACTGTGGACCAAACCTGTGGAGGAGTGACTACACTGTAGAAAATGAGACCACAGGCCAACGTGACTAGCCAGTAAGAGTTAGTCAAATCAATCTTATCTTTTTATTTAAAGGTCCAGTGTGAGGGAGTGTCTCCCGTCTAGCGTTGAGATCAGATATCATCAGCTCTCTCTCACCACGCAGCTCAGAGTACGTATCACAGCTACGGTGGCCTTCACGCTTCAAATGCTCGAAATGCTCAAGTAGAATACAAGTACGTTGAGTTTGTACTTGAGTAAATGTACTCAGTTACATTCAACTGGTATCTAACTCTCAGTAAGAGAACAGGTTAAAGGTGACTGACAGCGCCGTGGACGACAGTTAACAAGAATGATTAAGAATATCTGCACACAAAGGTACAGCAGGACGGACAAGAGAGGGGTGTGTCTCTCTGTGTGTGTCTGTGTGTGTGTGTGTGCGTGTCTCTGTGTGTGTGTGTGTGTGTGTGTGTCTCTGTGTGTGTGTGTGTGTGCGTGTGTGTGTGTGTGTGTGTGTGTGTGTGTGTGTGTGTGTGTGTGTGTGCTCTGTGTGTGTGCGTGTGTGTGTGTGTGTGTGTGTGTGTGCTCTGTGTGTGTGTGTGTGTCTCTGTGTGTGTGTGTGTGCTGCAGTGTGTCATGTGTGTGTGTGTCTCTGTGTGTGTGTGTGCGTGTGCGTGTGTGTCTGTGCGTGTGTGTGCGTGTGTCTGTGCGTGTGTGTGTCTGTGGGTGTGTGTGTGTGTGTGTGTGTGTGTGTGTGTCTCTGTGTGTGTGTGTGTCTCTGTGTGTGTGTGTGTGCGTGTGTGTGTGTGTCTCTGAGTGTGTGTGTTTCTGTTTGCGTCTGCGTGTTTGTGTGTGCGTGTGTGTGCGTGTGTGTGTTTCTGTTTGCGTGTGTGTGTGTGTCTGCGTTGGTGTGTGTTTCTGTTTGCGTGTGTGTGTGTGTATGTGTGTGTGTCTGCGTGTTTGTGTGTGTCTGCGTGTGTTTTGTGTGTGTGTGTGTGTGTGTGTGCGTGTGTGTGCCTCTGTGGAACATAGTTACATAGCGTGCCTCCTTTAAATGTCATCTGTTGTTAGTCAGTGAATGACCTTAAGGCCGAAATAGCGACCAAACACACACACACACACACACACACACACACACACACACACAGACACACACACACACACAACGAGACACACACAAAGATTGTATTGGTGGAGAAGAGGGGTGTTTTCCATGATGAAACAGAGTGTTGGAGTGGTTTGTTTCCAGATCACACAGAAGGTATTAAAGAATAACTTTGGTATTGTTTAAAACCTGGACGTTTTTGTGTCTAAGAAACCAAGAAACAAGCTGTAATGTAACATTAACACCGTCAGTCAGCGTCCACTAAAAGGTCTGTTGTTGCTGCTGACAGACTGATTATTATTCTAAGTGACAACATTATGGGATGGATCCCTACAGAGATAGACCTTTTAGTTAAAGAGGAAGATCCTTTTAGTTTAACATGAAACAGCCCCGAAATCACCATCACCAAACTACACCAGACTCCATGTAAATAATCAGGACTTTTAGTGTGTATAGAGCCAGCATATCTCCACCAGACTCCATGTAAATAATCAGTGCTTTTAGCATGTATAGAGCCAGCGTATTTCCACCAGACTCCATGTAAATAATCAGGACTTTTAGCGTGTATAGAGCAGCATTATCTCCACCAGACTCCATGTAAATAATCAGGACTTTTAGCGTGTATAGAGCCAGCATATCTCCACCAGACTCCATGTAAATAATCAGGACTTTTAGCGTGTATAGAGCCAGCATATCTCCACCTGACTCCATGTAAATAATCAGGACTTTTAGCGTGTATAGAGCAGCATATCTCCACCAGACTCCATGTAAATAATCAGGACTTTTAGCGTGTATAGAGCCAGCATATCTCCACATGTAAATGGGTGAATTAAGGGTTTATTTCAACCAAACCAGAGTGGTGATTGTTGGAACAGTGGAAAGATGAACCAAGACGGCTTTTGGTAGTTTCATTTAGTTTCTGTCCACTTTGAATGAAGTGTGTTTTAGGATGATAAAAGTCCTGATTATTTACATGGAGTCTGGTGGAGTTTGGTGATGGTGATTTGGGGCTGTTTCATTGTTGTTCCCATCAGTCACTTAGACACAAAAACGTGAAACAATTTGAATAAAACCTGAATAAAAAAATAAATAAACGCAGCTGCTTTGGGCGGTTTTAGGTGAACATGTGACATCAGAGCAGCAGTCAGTCGGTCTCACGGAGGCCACAGCGCCGCCTGAACTCCTGCCCTCGCTCATGGATCCATTTATTGGACACTGTGGACACAGAGAGAGAGACAGAGAGAGGGACAGAGAGACAGAGAGAGAGAGACAGACAGAAAGACAGAAAGAGAGAGTTATTTTTGGGGGTCTTTCCCTTTATTCCATAGTGACAGTGGATAGACAGGATAGGGGGAGACAAAGAGAGGGGATGACACCCAGGAAAGGGCCGCAGGTCGGATTCGAACCCGGGCCGCTGCCAAGGACTCATCCTACAGACACGCAGAACCGAAGGTTCGGCTAGCAACCATTAGCTCTGATTAGCCGTTAGCTCCAGTTAGCCGTTAGCTCCAGTTAGCCGTTAGCTCCGTTAGAAAGAGATGGAGCGGAGGAGAGGGGTAACAACCAGACTCTGGTTAATGGCGCTCAGGGAGCCTTCACAGCAGCGTGGCTGCGTTGTTTCAACAGTTCTATTAGGACAGTTCATCCCACAACA
This sequence comes from Sander vitreus, assembly GCF_031162955.1. Classification (NCBI taxonomy): domain Eukaryota; kingdom Metazoa; phylum Chordata; class Actinopteri; order Perciformes; family Percidae; genus Sander; species Sander vitreus. The sequence continues at coordinate 1,220,174 of NC_135875.1, read as the reverse complement.
AGACCAGCAGCAGCATGCTACTGCTAACGTAACGATAGCCTCTCTGTCTCTGAGTGCAACGTTGACGCCGTCATGCACACGGCACGCCACTTCATGAGGGGGAGGCAGCTCCTCTGTGTGCGCTGTAGAATATGTATATACTATATTTTTTACTTATTTAACTGTCTAGTAGAGTTCAAAGACAGCGTTTACATCTGTTTATTACAGTAAATGAGAATTAAATGTGAATACTACTAAGTGGTAAAGCCACATCTTTGTTTTTATATTTCTGCAACCTGCCCTTTAGTTTGTGTGATTAGTTTCTGACTTTCATATGAATGTTTCCACCAGGCGGTCAGTGCTCAGTATTACTAGTAATACTACTGGGACTGCAGTAGTATTACTAGTAATACTACTGGGACTGAAGGAGTTAAACAAAAGATATCATTCATATACATTCATGCATCATCACATCCAGGTCTGGCCTCCAGGAAACAACAGTGTGTTTAATATCTAATCTTGTGTTGTTCATACTATACAATGACTCAGTGCTTGTCTTTGTTGACTAATACAGAAGACATTAAACTCGTTCAGCCCTAATTGGGAACTCACCCCACTTGTTTCCGACCAGAACAGGACAGGCAGCGTGTCTGGTCCGATCGTCTCCTTCTCCGCTGGGGAACAGGTTGTACCAGAAGACGGCCGACCCCTGAACACACAGCAACACATTCAGCCATTCATCCACTTTACCTCAAATAATACAAACATCACTCGTAGTATCTGGGGATTCAATTCATCACAATATGGCTATATATATATATATATAGGGTGGGAGCGTTGGTGCGTGGGAGCGTGGGTGCTTGGGTGCGTGCGCGGGAGCGTGGGTGCTTGGGTGCGTGGGAGCGTGGGTGCGTGGGAGCGTGGGTGCTGGGAGCCGGGTGCGTGGGAGCGCAGTGCGTGGGAGCCGTGGGCGTCGCTGGGAGCCGTGGCGCTGGGAGCGTTGGGTGCGTGGGAAGCGTGGGTGCTTGCGGTGCGTGGAGCGCAGGGTGCTCTGCAAAGGCGCGTGGGGAGCCGCGAGCGCGTGGGAGCGTGGCGTGGGAGCGTGAGCGCGTGGCGCGTGCGGGCGCGTGGCGTGGGAGCGCGCGTGGGAGCGTGGGTGCGCGTGCGTGGGAGCGTGGGTGCGTGGGAGCGTGGGTGCGTGCGGGCATTGGAGCCGTGGGTGCTTGGGCGCGTGGTGAGCGTGCGTGCGTGGAAGCTGCAGCGTGGGAGCCGTGGGTGAGCTGGAGCGTGCGGCGTGGGTGAGTTGGAGCGTGCGTGCGTGGGAGCGTGCGCGTGGGAGCGCGCGGTGCGCGCTGCGCAGCGCGGTGCTTTGGGTGCGTGGGACCGCGTGGGTGCGTGAGCGCGCTAGGCGAGCTGGAGCCGCGTGTACTGGGGGCGTGGAGCCGGCGCGCATGCGGGAGCCGCGGGTGCTTTGGTGCGCGTGTGCGTGGGCAGCGTGAGCCGCTGGAGCGTGGGTGCTTGGGCGCGCGTGAGCGTGGCGCTTTGGAGTGCTGGGTGAGTTGGAGCCGCAGCGCGGGGAGCCGTGGGTGAGCTGGAGCGTGGGTGCGTGGGAGCGTGGGTGCGCTGGAGCGTAGGGGAGTGAGCGTGGAGCGCGTGCGTGGGAGCTGTAGCGTGGGAGCGCGTGCGTGGAGCGTGGCGTGCGTGAGAGCTGGCGCGTGGGCGCAAAGAGCGTGGGAGCCAGCGCGCGTGCGTGAGCTGAGCGCTGGGTCGCGTAGAGCTGGAGCGTGGAGCCGTGGGCGTGCGAGCGTGGGAGCGCGTGTGGGAGTCGAGGCGTGGGAGCCGGGAGTGGGAGCGTGCGTGCGCGTGGGAGCGTGGAGTGCGTGCTGGGCGCGTGAGCTGAGCGCGTGGGCAGGTGCGTGGGAGTCGCAGCGTGGGTGCTTTGGAGCGTGGGGGCGTGAG
>NC_135875.1:1203236-1208236 GCF_031162955.1 Sander vitreus | reverse complement strand
ACCCCCCGTCCTCTGCAGATCTCGTGTTATAACCTAACCCTAGAGTCACAGAGTCACGGCCTGCAGCTCCCCTCTTCCTGCTGAAAGGCCGGTGTGTGACTGAGAGCGCCGTCAGCGAGCTCGTTACGCAGGTTAGTTAATCTTATAATGGATATGTGCTTTGAGTTATTTAAACAAACGATCGGGGAAATGAACGCCTCTTGTCCGCGAGTCTCATTGATTGCCCGCCGCCGTGAGGTGAGCTGGAGTCCATCAATGAGAGCTAGCTAGCCTCCTGCTAACGCTCCGCAATCCACAAAAAACGGACAAGTGTTAGCTAAGCTTTGTAAGATCTTGGGGAACCTGTAATATACATGCCGTGACGAAATCCAAACTGTAAATATACTATGTTTATGCCGAAAGCGTAGCTAGCTAGCCGAGATCGTTTCCCATTGTACTGAATGGGACACGTAGCTAGCTAGCTGCTCCTCCTAGCAAGACGTAGCAGCATGTCTGGAATATGACTGTGTCGCGTCTCTAATGTATGTGTATGGGGATTTGCTCAACCAATCAGCGCGCAGCTCATCTGAATATTCATGAGCATACCATATATGGAAGAAAAGCTGACTAATTAATTATATATTTCTGTATATATATATGCGACTGACCGAGCGCCAGCAGCCTGCGGGTGAAGTCCAGCGCCTTCTCCAGCGCCCCCTGCTGGTAGACGGAGTAACTCAGGTAGTCCAGGATGGTGACGGCGTCCACGGCAACGGACGCCTCGGCCCCCCCGCCCCCCGCGTCCAGCTGCTTCAGCGCCTGAATCATCCACAGCTCCGTGTGGTAGTAGTCCGCCTCCGAGTACGCCACCTTCCCGAGGTCAAAGCAGTCGCTCGCCGTCAGAGAGCTGCGAGGGGAGGACGGGGACAAGCCTGGGAGAGAGGGGGAGGGGGGGGGGAGGAGAGAGAGAGGGAGAGAGGGGATGGGGGGAGGAGAGAGAGAGCGACAGAGAGAGGGAGAGAGGGATGAGGGAGAGAGAGAGAGAGAGCGACAGAGAGAGAGAGAGAGGGATGGGAGAGAGAGAGAGAGACAGAGGGAGAGAGAGAGAGAGAGACAGCGAGAGAGAGAGAGACAGAGAGACAGAGTGAGACAGAGAGAGAGAGACAGAGAGACAGAGAGAGAGACAGAGAGAGAGACAGAGAGAGAGAGACAGAGAGACAGAGAGAGAGAGACAGAGAGAGAGAGAGAGAGAGAGAGAGAGAGACAGAGAGACAGAGTGAGAGAGAGAGACAGAGAGAGGGAGGGACAGAGAGAGAGAGAGAGAGAGAGAGAGAGACACAGAGAGAGAGAGACAGAGAGAGAGACAGAGAGAGAGACAGAGAGAGAGACAGAGAGAGAGAGACAGAGAGAGAGAGACAGAGAGAGAGAGAGAGAGAGAGACAGAGAGAGAGACAGAGAGAGAGAGAGAGAGAGAGAGACAGAGAGAGAGAGACAGAGAGAGAGACAGAGAGAGTTGTGTTTCTTTTTAAGATCTTCTGATGGTTGCTCTCTGCTGGACTGGTGTTAAATGCGTCCTGAACACAGAGTGACATTACGTCAGACACACAGCGGCCCGTTACGTCCTGTTACGTTAGCGTTGCGTTGCTGCCACGTTACGCTACGTTACGCCGCGTTACGTTACGCCGCGTCTGAGTCCCGTATCAGACGCGTACGTTGCGTTGCGTCGCGCTACGCTGCGTCACGCCATGCGTTACGTACGTTACGTCTGAGTCTGTATCAGGCGTTGCGTTGCGTGCACGCTGCGTTGCGTTGCGCTACGTTACGTGCGTTACGCTACGTCTGAGTCTGTATCAGGCGTTACGTACGTTGCGTTACGCTACGCTACGCTACGTTACGCTACGTTGCGCTACGTTACGCTACGTCTGAGTCTGTATCAGGCGTTGCGTTACGTTACGCTACGTTTCGCTACGTTGACGCTCTACGTTACGTTACGTTACGTTACGTCTGAGTCTGTATCAGGCGTTACGTTGCGTTGCGCTAGCGTTACGTTACGCTACATTACGTTACGCTACGTTACGCTACGCTACGCTACGTTACGCTACGTCCCCGCTACGTTACGTCCCGTTACGTTACGTCCCGTTACGTTACGCCACGCTACGCTACGTCCCCGTTACGCTACGTCCCCGCTACGTCCTGTGCGTTACGTTACGTCTGAGTCTGTATCAGACGTAACGTAACGTAGTGCAGTAGACTTGTGTCAGACGCACGACCGATAAAATATAACATTTATTTTATGTAAAATACATTTTTCAATGTTTTCTTATGAGTAAATACATTTAAGGACTTTTTCTTAAATGTATTTACATTGATGAGTTTAAATAAAAAAAAAATATATATATATATATATATATAATATAATATATATAATAAATATGTCTGAGCGTCATGGAGACGGTGATCTGAGACTCTCTCTCCTTTCATGTCTTCAGCTGTCCTATAAAAATATTTCCTGACCAACGTGTCCCTGCTGTGTGTGTGTGTGTCTCTGTATGTGTGTGTGTGTGTGTGTGTGTGTGTCTCTGTATGTGTGTGTGTGTGTGTGTGTGTGTCTGTGTGTGTGTGTCTCTGTGTGTGTGTGTGTGTGTGTGTCTCTCTGTATGTGTGTGTGTGTGTGTCTCTCTGTATGTGTGTGTGTGTTTGTGTGTCTCTGTATGTGTGTGTGTCTCTGTGTGTGTGTGTGTCTCTGTGTGTGTGTGTGTGTGTGTGTGTGTCTCTCTGTATGTGTGTGTGTGTTTGTGTGTCTCTGTATGTGTGTTTGTGTGTGTCTCTGTATCTGTGTGTGTGTGTGTATGTGTCTGTATGTGTCTGTGTGTGTGTGTCTCTGTGTGTGTGTGTGTCTCTGTATGTCTGTGTGTGTGTGTGTATGTGTGTGTTTGTGTCTCTGTGTGTGTGTGTCTCTGTCTGTGTGTGTGTGTGTCTCTGTGTGTGTGTGTGTGTGCGTCTGTGTCTGTGTGTGTGTGTCTGTGTCTCTGTGTGTGTGTGTCTCTGTCTGTGTGTGTGTGTGTCTCTGTGTGTCTGTATGTCTGCGTCTGTGTCTGTGTGTGTGTGTCTCTGTGTGTCTGTATGTCTGTGTCTGTGTGTGTGTGTCTGTGTGTGTGTGTCTCTGTATGTCTGTGTGTGTCTGTGTGTGTGTGTGTGTGTGTGTGTGTGTGTGTGTGTGTGTGTCTGTCTGTCTCTGTATGTCTATATGTGTGTCAGTTCCTTTGTCTTCCTCCATCTTGTTGTAACGTTGTTTCCCTGATCTCCGTGTCGTGTCCCTGCTGTCTGCTGACCTGGTAGCTCTCCGGAGGAGAACATGTCGGTGTCTAGCTGGTAGGTTTCCAGCAGACGCGTCAGAGCTTTGGCTGCTCCGGTCTGGTCCTCATCGTTCGGGAAGTGCTGCCTGTGGATGGTGAGGTTCGAGATGAACGCTGGGGGGGAAACACAGAAGAAAGAGAAAAAGAAGAGTCAGGGTTAGGGCTGTGCAATTAATCAAATTTTGATCGCGATTTCCGCTCCTAACGATTCAGTGTTCATTTAGTCTTTGAATAACACGCCATTTAGTTTTAGTCTTATTTTAGTCATCTGAAATCTTTTAGTCTTAGTCTAGTCTTAAGTCTTTTAGTCTTAGTCTAGTTTTAAGTCTTTTAGTCTTAGTCTTAAGTCTTTTAGTCTTAGTCTTTTAGTCTTAGTCTTACGTCTTAGTCTAGTCTTAAGTCTTTTAGTCTTAGTCTAGTCTTAAGTCTTTTAGTTAGTCTAGTCTTAGTCTAGTCTTACGTCTTTTAGTCTTAGTCTAGTCTTAGTCTTTTAGTCTTAGTCTAGTCTTAAGTCTTTTAGTCTTAGTCTAGTCTTAGTCTTTTAGTCTTAGTCTAGTCTTACGTCTTTTAGTCTTAGTCTAGTCTTACGTCTTTTAGTCTTAGTCTAGTCTTAAGTCTTTTAGTCTTAGTCTAGTCTTAGTCTAGTCTTAGTCTTTTAGTCTTAGTCTAGTCTTACGTCTTTTAGTCTTAGTCTAGTCTTAAGGCTTTTAGTCTTTTAGTCTTTTAGTCTCACGTCTTTTAGTCTTAGTCTAGTCTTAAGTCTTTTAGTTTTAGTCTAGTCTTAGTCTAGTCTTAGTCTTTTAGTCTTAGTCTTTTAGTCTCACGTCTTTTAGTCTTAGTCTAGTCTTAAGTCTTTTAGTCTTAGTCTAGTCTGAAATCTTTTAGTCTTAGTCTAGTCTTAAGTCTTTTAGTCTTAGTCTAGTCTTAGTCTTTTAGTCTTAGTCTAGTCTTAAGTCTTTTAGTCTTAGTCTAGTCTTAAGTCTTTTAGTCTTAGTCTAGTCTTAGTCTAGTCTGAAATCTTTTAGTCTTAGTCTAGTCTTTTAGTCTTAGTCTAGTCTTAGTCTAGTCTTAGTCTTTTAGTCTTAGTCTAGTCTTTTAGTCTTAGTCTAGTCTTAGTCTAGTCTGAAATCTTTTAGTCTTAGTCTAGTCTTACGTCTTTTAGTCTTAGTCTAGTCTTAAGTCTTTTAGTCTTAGTCTAGTCTTACGTCTTTTAGTCTTAGTCTAGTCTTAGTCTTTTAGTCTTAGTCTAGTCTTTTAGTCTTAGTCTAGTCTTAAGTCTTTTAGTCTTTTAGTCTCACGTCTTTTAGTCTTAGTCTAGTCTTAAGTCTTTTTAGTCTTAGTCTCAGTCTGAAATCTTTTAGTCTTAGTCTTAGTCTTAGTCTATTTAGTCTTTAGTCTTAGTCTTAGTCTTAGTCTAGTCTTAGTCTTTAGTCTTAGTCTAGTCTAGTCTAGTCTTAGTCTTTTAGTCTTAGTCTAGTCTTAGTCTTTTAGTCTTAGTCTAGTCTTAGTCTTTAGTCTTAGTCTGGTCTTAGTCTTAGTCTAGTCTTAGTCTTGGGTCTAGTCTTAGTCTAGTCTTAGTCTGAAATCTTTTTAGTCTTAGTCTAGTCTTACAGTCTTTTAGTCTTAGTCTAGTCTTAAGTATTTTAGTCTTAGTCTAGTCTTAGT
>NC_135875.1:1193236-1198236 GCF_031162955.1 Sander vitreus | reverse complement strand
CAGACACACACACACACACACACACACACACACACACACACACACACACACACACACACAGACACACACACACAGACACACACACACACACACACACAGAGACACACACACACACACACACACACACACACACACACACACACACGACACACACACACACACACACACAGAGACACACACACACACACACACACACACACACACAGACACACAGCACAGACACACACACACAGAGACACACACAGAGCACACACACACACACACACACACAGGAGACACACTACACACAGATGCACATACAGACACACACACACACTACACACAAAGAGACACATCACACACATACACACACACTAGAGACTAAATACACTAGTACACTACACACACACACGAATCACTAGTAACTAAAGTAACTAGTAACTAAAGCGAACAGATGACATGTAGCGAGTACACTACAGTAACTAGCGACAAAAGCACACAGCACACTACAGCAGCACACACAACTAACTAGTAACTAAAGTAACTAGTAACTAAAGCAGGAACAGATGAATGTAGCGGAGTAACTAAAGTAACTAGTAACTAAAGTAACTAGTAACTAAAGCAGGAAAAGATGAATGTAGTGGAGTAACTAAAGTAACTAGTAACTAAAGTAACTAGTAACTAAAGCTGGAACAGATGAATGTAGTGGAGTAACTAAAGTAACTAGTAACTAAAGTAACTAGTAACTAAAGTAACTAGTAACTAAAGCTGGAACAGATGAATGTAGTGGAGTAACTAAAGTAACTAAAGTAACTAGTAACTAAAGCAGGAACAGATGAATGTAGTGGAGTAACTAAAGTAACTAGTAACTAAAGCTGGAACAGGTGAATGTAGTGGAGTAACTAAAGTAACTAGTAACTAAAGTAACTAGTAACTAAAGCTGGAACAGATGAATGTAATGGAGTAACTAAAGTAACTAGTGACTAAAGTAACTAGTAACTAAAGCTGGAACAGATGAATGTAATGGAGTAACTAAAGTAACTAGTGACTAAAGTAACTAGTAACTAAAGCAAAGTAGTAGACTCAAGTAAAGTACAAGTACCTCAACATTTGGTACTTAAGTACAGTACTGGAGTACATGTACTTAGTTACATTCCACCAATGCACAGTGCAGCTGCTTCATGTTTTACTCTCTCCGGTTTTCGCCTCGGTTTGTCTGTCTGTCAGCAGGGTTACAGAAACACGTCCGGCCCGATTTTCATGAAACTTAGAGGAAAAGGTGTAGCAGAGACCAAATGTACCGATCAAGTAAGATTCACCATGTTTTCTGAGTCTGTCCAATCATCTTCCGTAATTCGGCAAACACATTGTCCACCAAAGAGCACGTGTTCAAGTTTTATTTTAATTCTATCCACGTATTCACCCCTTTTCTCTCTATCAACCACCGTTTATCATGAGCTTAAAACGGCCAGAAATTCAAAGCAGTCCGGTGGGAGTGACAGTCTCTTCACAAACCCCACTTTAACACAACACTACGCTTTCTACAGTCACTGTGGTGTCTTCCTGATGTTAGCAGCTTTCCTTTCATCAACTTTCTCACAGAAGTTGAACTGTATTTGTTATAATTTAGAGGGATTTTGTTAAGTTTTTCGAGTAAGCCTCCGAGCATCTCCCGTGCTGCAATACCACTCTCTGCCTGAACTGTAATGATGCGCTGCCGGGGGGCGCTGTTTCACCAAAACACAAATAACACCAACAACAAACGAAGGGACGCATATTTCAACATAACATTTCCGAAAACTTTTAATGCCGACATTCATTGTCTTAATGTCAACTGGAGAAGTTTCATGGTGATTTCTGTCAGTTAAACTGTCTGTGTGTGTGTGACAGTGTGTGTGTCTCTGTGTGTGTGTGTGTGTGTCTGTGTGTGTGTGTGTCTCTCTGTGTGTCTTTGTGCGTCTGTCTGTGTGTGTGTCTCGGTGTGTGTGTGTGTGCGTGTCTCTGTGTGTCTCTGTGTGTGTCTGTGTGTGTGTGTGTGCGTGTCTCTGTGTGTGTGTGTGTCTGTGTGTGTGTGTCTCTCTCTGTCTGTGTGTGTCTCTGTGTGTGTCTCTGTGTGTGTGTCTCTGTGTGTCTGTGTGTCTCTGTGTGTGTGTGTGTGTCTCTGTGTGTGTGTGTCTCTCTGTGTGTGTGTGTGTCTCTGTGTGTGTGTGTGTGTGTGTGTCTCTGTGTGTGTGTGTGTGCGTGTCTCTGTGTGTGTGTGTGTCTGTGTGTGTGTGTCTCTCTCTGTCTGTGTGTGTCTCTGTGTGTGTGTGTGTGTCTGTCTGTGTGTGTGTGTCTCTGTGTGTCTGTCTGTGTGTGTGTGCTGTGTGTCTCTGTGTGTGTCTGTGTGTGCTCTCTGTGTGTCTGTGTGTCTGTGTGCGTGTCTGTGTGTGTCTGTGTGTGTGTCTGTGTGTGTGTCTCTGTGTGTCTGTCTCTGTGTGTGTGTGTGTCTCTCTGTGTGTGTGTCTCTGTGTGTGTGTGTGTCTCTCTGTGTCTTTGTCTTTGTGCGTCTGTGTGTGTCTCTGTGTGTGTGTCTCTCTGTGAGTCTGTCTGTGTGTGTGTGTGTGTGTCTCTGTGTGTGTGTGTGTGTGTGTGTGTGTGTGTGTGTCTCTCTGTGTGTGTGTGTCTCTCTGTGTGTGTGTGTGTGTGTGTGTGTGTGTGTGTGTGTGTGTGTGTGTTAACCTGCAGTATATCTCTCTTTTTCTGACCGTAACCGTTAACTCGGTATAACAACATCTGAAGGGTCACAGATTTCAGTGCAACACCCCTTCATCAAAAACAACACAAACCCCCAAATAAATACATCTTTTCCGGAAGTTTTGGTGCTTTTATTCGTGCCGTTTGTATATTTAGACAACAGTGTTCATTGTTCCTCATAATTTCAGCCCCTGAGCTGAGCTGTCTGCAGCTTAAACCCCCCCCAAAAAACACTGTAAGGTTAGTAAAGTGGTCGAAAAGCTGCAGAGGGGATTTCTAGATGACCCCGAGTTATACAGAGAGTTTCTGGACACAACAAAGACATGACTTTACCGTATGTATCTCCGAAAAGAGCCATAACAACAAGAAATCCCTCGTCGGCTTAAAAAGAAAAGTCCAGAAAATCCCCAAATTGTCGCATCAGATTCACAGTGAAGCCAGCAGCAGTAAATACACGGTACTTCCTCTTCTTCCAAGAAATGACGGCCTAGAAGGCGTCAGCGCCCCCCGCTGCACGGGAGGGCGTCGCTGTGTCACTTCGGTAACATGTTCAGATTTTCTAGGTCAACATGTAAAGAATAAACCTAATAAAATGACATCATACCTAGTTATTTTAGTTTGAAATTTGAATTATTTTGGCTAATAGAATAGTTAAGATCAGAGCATGGTGAGTGGTTTATGTCAACGTTTGGGTCAGTTTGATGCTGTTTTGAAACCATTTAAAAAAAAAATATATATATATATATAATTGAAATGCCATGAAATGGACAAAAACTTGGAAAGAATGACCAAAAAATTACCAAAAAAATGGAAAATAGTTACCAGAAAAAATGGACAAAAACACTGGAAAAAGTGACAAGAAAAATGGACAAAAATGACCAAAAAATGGACAAAAACGTCAGAAAAAGTGACAAAAAAATGGACAAAAATGACCAACAAATGGACAAAAACGTCAGAAAAATGGACACAAAAAATGGACAAAAACGTCAGAAAAATGGACAAAAAAAATGGACAAAATTTCCAAAAAAATGGACAAAAACGTCAGAAAAATGGACAATAAAAGTGACAAAAAATGGACAAAAATGACCCAAAAAAGGGACAAAAATGGACAAAAAAATGGACAAAAACGTCAGAAAAAGTGACAAAAAAAGTGACAAAAATGACCAAAAAATGGACAAAAACGTCAGAAAAATGGACAAAAAAAATGAACAAAAATTACAAAAAAAATGGACAAAAACGTCAGAAAAAGTGACATAAAAATGACCAAAAAATGGACAAAAACGTCAGAAAAAGTGACAAAAAAAGTGACAAAAATGACCAAAAAATTGAGAAAAACGTATAATAATAAAACAACCAACATTCAGTGCAATCATTCATTCTACCTGTGTAGGTCATGGATGTAAATGGTGTCTGGGTTCCATACAACGGTGCATGCATCCAAGTTGTTTTGGGGCAATTTGGTTGCTAAGAAACCCAAATTTCTGATATGCAAAACTTTGAAAACATCTCTCAAATTATAACAACAATGTGAAAACAAACTAAACAAATAACTATGGAGTCGCCCAAACTTTTGGTCATTATTAATTAATGTTAATGACAGAAAAAGTGGATTAAAGCTCAGGACAGATGCTGTATTTCTGAAATATGATGTAGAATAGAAAGAGAAGTCACATTAAACACCTTGTTCCTGACTTCGTTTTAGGGAAACAAACCATTACTACTGACTATATTAGGCTTATTTATGTCTTCGGGTCATATCTGACCCTTTTTCAGAAAGTTTCTATATCAGAAATTTGGGTTTCTATCAACCAAAATGTCAAAGACAGTGACGTGGATGGTCCCTAAACGCTCTTCACAGTTAGTACACTCTTCACTGAGTTTGGGTGTTTGATTCTATTTTATTGCATTGGAAGAAAAGAAAAAAGACAACAAAACGTTGAAAAAAGTGAAAAAAATGTCAGAAAAAGCTTCAAAAATTGGAGGAAAGAAAACAGACAAAAACTTGGACAAAAAATTGACAAAAACGTCAGAAAAAATAAAAAACAAATGGACAAAAATGACCAAAAAATGGACAAAAACATCGGAAAAAGTGACAAAAAAAATGGACAAAAAATGGATAAAAAATGGACAAAAACATCGTAAAAAGTGACTAAAAAAATTGACCAAAAATTGACAAAAAATGGACAAAAACATCGGAAAAAGTGACTAAAAAAATGGACCAAAAATGGACAAAAACATCGGAAAAAGAGACTAAAAAAATGGACCAAAAATGGACCAAAAATGGA
>NC_135875.1:1173236-1183236 GCF_031162955.1 Sander vitreus | reverse complement strand
ACTAAGGTCTCTATAAAGAGACTTCAGATACAGTATTAGGGGACCACTAAGGTCTATATAAAAGAGACTTCAGATACAGTATTAGGGGACCACTAAGGTCTATATAAAAGAGACTTCAGATACAGTATTAGGGGACCACTAAGGCCTATATAAAAGAGACTTCAGATACAGTATTAGGGGGACCACTAAGGTCTATATAAAGAGACTTCAGATACAGTATTAGGGGACCACTAAGGTCTATATAAAGAGACTTCAGATCCAGTATTAGGGGACCACTAAGGTCTATATAAAGAGACTTCAGATCCAGTATTAGGGGACCACTAAGGTCTATATAAAAGCATCAAAAGAGCAGCATGTCATGGGACCTTTAAAGAAACAATTCAAAAGGGGAACACTATTGAAAAATGTTTGAGAACCACTGATCTAAAGGGACCAGACAGAAAAAGATACGCTGATGTAGTTTATAGTCTGTCCACTAGATGGGGCAAATGATCCATCACAATGCACGGGGAACTCCTGAGGACCATGTAGAAGTAAGGAGGTGTAGTACAAAACATGATTATTACACTTTCTATGACGCCCCATGTCTGTTGCATTACAAACACACTTATAATCCGTTACAATCCGCTTATAGCACTTTATAATTCTAGTTATAAGCATCCATCCATCTTCATCCGCTTATCCGGGGTCGGGTCGCGGGGGCAGCAGCTCCAGCAGGGGACCCCAAACTTCCCTTTCCCGGACCACATTAACCAGCTCCGACTGGGGGATCCTGAGGCGTTCCCAGGCCAGGTTAGAGATATAATCCCTCCACCTAGTCCTGGGTCTCCCCCGAGGCCTCCTCCCAGCTGGACGTCCCTCCACCTAGTCCTGGGTCTCCCCCGAGGCCTCCTCCCAGCTGGACGTCCCTCCACCAAGTCCTGGGTCTTCCCCGAGGCCTCCTCCCAGCTGGACGTCCCTCCACCAAGTCCTGGGTCTTCCCCGAGGCCTCCTCCCAGCTGGACGTCCCTCCACCTAGTCCTGGGTCTTCCCCTAGGCCTCCTCCCAGCTGGACGTGCCTGGAACACCTCCCTAGGGAGGCGCCCAGGGGGCATCCTTACCAGATGCCCGAACCACCTCAACTGGCTCCTTTCGACGTGAAGGAGCAGCAGCTCTACTCCGAGCTCCTCACGGATAACTGAGCTTCTCACCCTATCTCTAAGGGAGACGCCAGCTACCCTCCTGAGGAAACCCATTTCGGCCGCTTGTACCCTGGATCTTGTTCTTTCGGTCATGACCCAGCCTTCATGACCATAGGTGAGGGTAGGAACAAAAACTGACCGGTAGATTGAGAGCTTTGCCTTCTGGCTATAAGCAGTCATACGTAATGTTTTATATCACAGACTCATGACACATTACAAAGCATTTTATCGTGACAAGCTAATCAGACATCTTTCTTTGGCAGGGCAGGCTCTACTTACATTGAATGCATATAAGAAACATGTAACATACATGTAGAAGCAGTTTCAAAACATTGACAATACAAAAAGTGCAACGAAAGGACTGAATGGACTGGGATATTTATTTGTATCTGTTGTTTACATGCCAACGGGACTTTGTAACGTCAACCTGATCAGCGCAAGTGTCTTTGCTAGTTTAAGACCGACCCAGTTGTCAGTTTCCCGTCCAGCGCCCACGTCGTTTAAACAGCAAATGCACCTGCACCCATCTGTGGCCCATGCTGGTCTTACAGGGAAGTGTGTTCAGGTGCATTCTGGGCGTGCTGGTCTACAGGGAGGTGTGTTCAGGTGCATTCTGGGCGTGCTGGTCTTACAGGGAGGTGTGTTCAGGTGCATTCTGGGCGTGCTGGTCTACAGGGAGGTGTGTTCAGGTGCATTCTGGGCGTGCTGGTCTTACAGGGAGGTGTGTTCAGGTACATTCTGGGCGTGCTGGTCTTACAGGGAGGTGTGTTCAGGTGCATTCTGGGCATGCTGGTCTTACAGGGAGGTGTGTTCAGGTGCATTCTGGGCGTGCTGGTCTTACAGGGAGGTGTGTTCAGGTGCATTCTGGGCATGCTGGTCTTACAGGGAGGTGTGTTCAGGTGCATTCTGGGCGTGCTGGTCTTACAGGGAGGTGTGTTCAGGTGCATTCTGGGCGTGCTGGTCTTACAGGGAGGTGTGTTCAGGTGCATTCTGGGCGTGCTGGTCTTACAGGGAGGTGTGTTCAGGTGCATTCTGGGCGTGCTGGTCTTACAGGGAGGTGTGTTCAGGTGCATTCTGGGCGTGCTGGTCTTACAGGGAGGTGTGTTCAGGTGCATTCTGGGCGTGCTGGTCTTACAGGGAGGTGTGTTCAGGTGCATTCTGGGCGTGCTGGTCTTACAGGGAGGTGTGTTCAGGTGCATTCTGGGCGTGCTGGTCTTACAGGGAGGTGTGTTCAGGTGCATTCTGGGCGTGCTGGTCTTACAGGGAGGTGTGTTCAGGTGCATTCTGGGCGTGCTGGTCTTACAGGGAGGTGTGTTCAGGTGCATTCTGGGCGTATTGCTATCTTGAGGCAGTGGGAAGTGATGGCACCATTGACCAACAAAAACCTGGTCTAAAGTCAATAACGCAGCATTTCATTGTTATTTTAACAGAGCATTAGTAAAATGCTCCTAGACTCGTGCACAGCACGTGCACACTATGCTTGTTACACACACAGGGACGCACAGCAGCACACACACACACACACACACACATGCAGAAGATTACAAATACAAATATTACGGTGCAGATCCTCCATCATAACAGCAATGCTCCAAGGTCCAAACGCGCCTGGCTTTTAAAGGGAATGGGAGATGATCTCTGATTGGTTGATTACATGTTACACCCAAAACACACCTCTGATTAATGAAGACACTAAGGTCAACCCTTTAGAACCATGACCCCGGCACACGGACCCTTTTTACTGCCGTCAAACTAGCAGAAGTGGATTAGGACGCCCTAAACACACCTGCACCAGGCGCTTCACGCCGTGACCTCAGACCGTTAAAATAGGACCCTTTAAGTCGCTTTTACAAGCAGCAAATAAGACCCATTTATGTGTTATTGTTAGGCGGAATAGTCATTTATTTGTACTAATGTAACAAATGTACTGATTTTAAGTACAAGTTAGTAGTTTCTTGCTTAAACCTAATGAGACTTTGACTGATTTAAAACATGATCGTGACGTGTAGATAGGAGGACCGAAAACGCTCGTGTGGGTACGATTTCCTACCACTGCTAAAGTGTAGGAATTAACGACCAATATGGCCGTATAGTTTGCAGGACTTGTTGGAAACTCTGCTGGACTCACAGCTCAAACCCACAGAACGTTCTTTAGGAGATCCTCGCGTTTCCAAAGATACCAGCTATGTGAGGATGGTCTGAAATGATGCACAAGACATCTAAAATATCTCCAAGTGTGTGAATGTTTCACTGCAACAACATTATTTACAATATTTCATACTGTAAGACAGCGTGGGGATGCAAAAAATCCAGGATTGGGCTTCTGATTGGGCTGAATATTGGGCTTTTTGACAAGGTTGGGTTTCTGCTGAACCCTACGCGCCGTTGATTACGGGAAGGTGTTTACGTAGGTGGAGTGATTGGTGCTGATTAGTCTGGTGGTGGCGAGGACCCTAAACAATACACAACATCACCGCTGTTACAACATCTGGTATGAAACATCTGGAAGAATACGAGCTGAGCATGAAGGAATCTACAGACAGCAGCCAGAATGCAGCAACTTCAGGTACGGCAAAGGAAGGACAGTCACTGTTTACTTCATTAATGTGTTGACTGTGTTCATGGACTGAGGACGGGACGAGGACTCAGCAGAACCTCAACCAGGGGGTTCAGGATTCAGCCGAAACCCCAAAAATCTGGATTCGGTGCATCCCAAAGCTCATCACATGGCTTCATTCCCTCCGTCCTTCGTCATGGACTTCAGTTCCTGCTGGGTGGTGGACTGCGTTCCTGACACAGACGGCGCATTCTCACCGCTTTCACTGTCCTTTCCGCAGCGCAGGGCGCGTGGCAGCGAGCTGCACAGGGCCTTCCTGAACATGGAGCTGGAGAAGACGTAGACGATAGGGTCCAGGGCCGAGTTCAGGAAGTTCAGCCCCAGAGACACGATGTTGAGCTGGGTGAAGGTGTAGAAGGAGGCGCAGTCCCACGGGCGGTACGAGCGGATGACCCACACCCCGATAGTCGTCACCGTGGTGGGTAGGAAGCACACCATGAACACCACGACGATAGCGATGCACACTCGCATCGCCTTGCGCACCTTGTCGGCTTTCCCCATCTGTCGGCCCTTCAGGAAGCTGGAAATCCGGATGGAGCAGAACAGCAGCATTGCCATCGGGATAATGAACTCAAGCACTGTCAGGATCCGATGCATGCTGACCAGGATGATGATGGCCCGCGATGCCTCTTTGTAAGATGTGAAAAAGAAGCACTGGGTGCTGCTGCCGTTGCCCTTGATGTGGTTGTACGCCAGCATGGGAACCCGGGGACTGATCACCAGCAGCCAGACGAACACCGACACAAACACCGCCTGGTGCTTGGTCATGAGGTTGAATCTGTGGTGAGGGTGGACCACCTGGAAGAAAAGAACAAGGGATGGTGCATCATTTTTACATCTATCTATTATGTATTCTGCACTTGTTATAGTTATTTTGTTTTATTTGGATCCCCATTAGCTTCTGCATAAGCTAAAAGCTATTCTTCCTGGGGTCCTACAGTCTATCATGTGACAATACAATTTACGACTTCACATTACACACCGTGCGCACACAGACTTTACTTCACATTACACAACATTTTTAAAAATACTAATCATATTTTACAGTTAACGCAATTAATCACACACACAGAAAACAGAATAAAAATAAAAAATAAAAAAATAAGAGAGGAGAGAGGGAGGAGAGAGGAGAGAGGGAGGAGGGAGGAGAGAGGAGAGAGGGAGGAGAGAGGGAGGAGAGAGGAGAGAGGGAGGAGAGAGGAGAGAGGGAGGAGAGAGGGATGAGAGAGGGAGGAGTGAGGGAGGAGTGAGGGAGGAGAGGGAGGAGAGAGAGGGAGGAGAGAGGGAGGAGAGAGGGAGAAGAGAGGGAGGAGAGAGGGAGGAGAGAGGGAGGAGAGAGAGAGGAGAGAGAGAAATATAAAAAAATAAATAAAATAAAACTAAAAAAAAATAAAAAAAAATATAAAAAAATAAATATAAAAAATAAAAAAAATAAAAATAAAAAAAAAAAATAAAAAAAAAAAAAAAATAAAAAAAAAAAAAAAAATAAAAAAATTAAAAAAAAATTAAAAATTAAAAATTAAAAATTAAAAATTAAAAATAAAAAAATAATAAATATAACAAACCAAAAAATAAAATAAAATAAAAAATAAAATTTTTAATTAAAAAAATTACGCTACTCAGAATAGATCTGTTTTAATAAATAAGATATAACGAAAAGCCCTACAACAGACTCTCTCTAAAGTGATATTAAATATTGAAATAACCTGATTTGTGTGATTCACACATTGCTCTGTATCTAACTGAACATTACCTCTTACCGCCTTGCTGGATAATGATGTGTACTGTATTGTCATTGTGCAAAGTACAAGTACAAAGACAACAAAATGCAGTGTGCGTCCCAACCAGAAGTGCAAAAGAGCAGAAAAGTGCAACGTGATATTCAAAGGTATAGACAGCTGGAGCATAGACAGGACCAGAGATATAGAGCAGTGTAGTAGTACAGTAGTGTACAGTTGGTTTACAGAAGGTGGTTTAGAGTAATGTAAATTAAATATAAATATGTGCAGTGTATTCGCAGTAATCTTATAAGTATGATGTATTACTCTGTACATACTTACTGTGACTTCATCTATTTATTCATCTGCATATATATTATCTCCACCTGTAAATACAAAAGTGTTTACAGTGTACATATTACAGTTATTACTTTACTTCTTATTTGATCTGGTTCCTATTTTAATCTTTGTGCATTTTTCTATCCCAATGATATGTTATGTGTAGTTTGTTATTGTGCTGCATTGAGCTGCTGCTGTGACAAGTGAATGCCTCCATTGTTGGATATATTGTCTTATCATGTAGGAGCAGCAATGTGTCAAAGAGCAGAATACACATTTAAGAACTGTCCAATAGTAATTAATGACTCCTGGCATATATAGAGGGAGGAGTGAGGGAGAGAGAGGGAGGAGAGAGGGTGGAGGGAGGGAGGAGAGAGGGTGGAGGGAGGGAGGAGAGAGGGAGGAGAGAGGGAGGAGGGAGGGAGTGAGAGAGGAGAGAGAGGGAGGAGGGATGGAGGAGAGAGGGAGGAGGAGGGGGAGAGAGGGAGGAGAGGGAGGAGTGAGGGAGGAGAGAGGGAGGAGAGAGAGGAGAGGAGGAGAGGGAGGAGGAGGGAGGAGAGAGAGGAGAGAGAGAGAGGAGGAGTGAGGAGGAGAGAGGGAGGAGAGATGGAGGAGGGAGAAAGGAGAGAGGGAGGAGAGAGGAGAGAGGGATGAGAGAGGAGGAGGAGGGAGGAGAGAGAGAGAGAGAGAGAAATATAAAAAAATAAATAAAATAAAACTAAAAAATAAAATAAAAAATAAAAAATAAAACTAAAAAAAAAAAAAAAAATATAAAAAAATAAATATAAAAAATAAAAAAAATAAAAATAAAAATAAAAAATAAAAAAAATAAAAAAATAAAAAAAAAATAAAGATAAAATAAAAAAATAAAAAAATTAAAAAAAAATTAAAAATTAAAAATTAAAAATTAAAAATTAAAAATAAAAAAATAATAAATATAACAAACCAAAAAATAAAATAAAATAAAAAATAAAATTTTTAATTAAAAAAATTACGCTACTCAGAATAGATCTGTTTTAATAAATAAGATATAACGAAAAGCCCTACAACAGACTCTCTCTAAAGTGATATTAAATATTGAAATAACCTGATTTGTGTGATTCACACATTGCTCTGTATCTAACTGAACATTACCTCTTACCGCCTTGCTGGATAATGATGTGTACTGTATTGTCATTGTGCAAAGTACAAGTACAAAGACAACAAAATGCAGTGTGCGTCCAACCAGAAGTGCAAAAGAGCAGAAAAGTGCAACGTGATATTCAGGTATAGACAGCTGGAGCATAGACAGGACCAGAGATATAGAGCAGTGTAGACAGTAGTGTACAGTTGGTTTACAGAAGGTGGTTTAGAGTAATGTAAATTAAATATAAATATGTGCAGTGTATTCGCAGTAATCTTATAAGTATGATGTATTACTCTGTACATACTTACTGTGACTTCATCTATTTATTCATCTGCATATATATTATCTCCACCTGTAAATACAAAAGTGTTTACAGTGTACATATTACAGTTATTACTTTACTTCTTATTTGATCTGGTTCCTATTTTAATCTTTGTGCATTTTTCTATCCCAATGATATGTTATGTGTAGTTTGTTATTGTGCTGCATTGAGCTGCTGCTGTGACAAGTGAATGCCTCCATTGTTGGATATATTGTCTTATCATGTAGGAGCAGCAATGTGTCAAAGAGCAGAATACACATTTAAGAACTGTCCAATAGTAATTAATGACTCCTGGGATATATAGAGGGAGGAGTGAGGGAGAGAGAGGGAGGAGAGAGGGTGGAGGGAGGGAGGAGAGAGGGTGGAGAGAGGGAGGAGAGAGGGAGGAGAGAGGGTGGAGGGAGGGAGGAGAGAGGGAGGAGGGAGAGATGGAGGAGAGAGAGAGGAGGTGAGGGGAGAGAGGGAGGAGTGAGGGAGGAGTGAGGGAGGAGAGAGGGTGGAGAGAGGGAGGAGGGAGGGAGTGAGAGGGAGAGAGAGGAAGGAGAGATGGCGGAGAGAGGGAGGAGAGAGGGAGGAGAGAGGGAGGAGAGAGAGAGGAGAGAGGAGAGAGGGGAGGAGAGAGGGAGGAGAGGAGAGGGAGAGGAGAGAGAGAGAGAGAGGAGAGAGAGAGGAGAGAGGGAGGAGAGAGGGAGGAGGGAGGGAGGAGGGAGGAGAGAGGAGGAGAGAGGAGGAGAGGAGGAGAGGAGGGGAGGAGAGAGAGAGGAGAGAGGGAGGAGAGAGAGAGAGGGAGGAGAGAGGAGGAGAGAGGAGAGAGGGAGGAGAGAGGGAGAGGGAGGAGAGGAGAGAGAGAGAGGGAGGAGAGGAGAGAGAGGGAGGAGTGAGGGAGGAGAGAGAGCGAGAGAGGGAGAGGGAGGAGAGAGGAGAGAGAGAGAGAGAGAGGAGGAGAGAGGAGGAGAGAGGGAGGAGTGAGGGAGAGAGAGGGAGGAGAGAGGGAGGGAGAGAGGGAGGAGGGAGGGAGGAGGGAAGGAGTGAGAGAGGGAGAGAGAGAGAGAGAGAGGGAGGAGAGAGGGAGGAGAGAGGGAGGAGTGAGGGAGGAGTGGGAGGAGAGAGGGAGGAGAGAGGGAGGAGAGAGGAGAGAGGGAGGAGAGAGGGAGGAGAGGGAGGAGAGAGAGAGGAGAGAGGGAGGAGAGAGGGAGGAGTGAGGGAGGAGTAAGGAGAGAGGGAGGAGAGAGGGAGAGGAGAGAGGGAGGAGAGAGAGAGGGAGGAGGAGAGGGAGAGAGGAGAGAGAGGGAGAGAGTGGAGGAGTGAGGGTGGAGGGAGAGAGGGAGGGAGGGAGGAGGGAGGGAGGAGGGAGAGATGGAGGAGTGAGGGTGAGGGAGAGAGGAGAGGAGGGAGGGAGGGAGGAGGAGAGAGAGGAGAGAGGGAGGAGAGAGAGAGGAGAGAGGAGAGGGAGGGAGGAGGGAGGAGGGAGGAGGGAGGAGAGAGGGTGGAGAGAGGGAGGAGGGAGGGAGTGAGAGGGAGAGAGAGGGAGGAGAGAGGGAGAGAGGGAGGAGAGAGGGAGGAGAGAGGGAGGAGTGAGAGAGGAGAGGGAGAGAGAGGGAGGAGTGAGGAGAGAGGGAGGAGAGAGGGAGAGAGAGACTGTGTTGCAGAAGTCTTCAAACTAGAGGTTGAGACCATGAGCTCATTATGAAGATGTTTACTGAGGTCATAAATCAAGAGAGAAGTGGGTCACTTTCTCAGAGCCGTCTCCAGAAACAGACCTCCTTTTAGCAACCACACGTGTCGCCCCCTGCAGGAAGTCAGATAGAAAGCAGGTTTAAGGCACTCCCGCATTCACAGCACTTCGCTGAACTGGATGCTTTGTCCGTTAATATCAAGGGGGGGTCAGCTTCTCCTCACAACGCGTAGCTCCTACGGCGCCATTCTGATGCTACCAAGCCATCACCTCCCGTTAGCATCCCGTTAGCATCCCATTAGCATCCCATTGACTGCCATTCATTCTGACGTCACTTTGACAGAGAATACCTTTACATCTGAAGCGTTTAAAGACTCTATTTGTCCGTTGTTTATTTCTAAAGAAACACGACAATGTATAAAAGGCTCCATTACCTTGTAGCTCACGTTATGGCTCCGTAGCAGACGTTTTTATAACAATAGGCTAACGATTGGGTCATAACCACGAGACTTCCTGTCTCATAGTAGAGGAGTTACCAGTATAGTACAGGAGAAGCTCTCAGGCAGTTTGGACTTCCATCAGCTGTTTAAGTGTAATGACTAATGTTAACTATCATTTTAGTGATCAATAATGAGCCTGTGTCTATGTTATCTCCTTACATATACCTACGCTCTCCGTCTCTGCTAGATTGGGAATGATTGAGATTTCTCTTGGCACAGCTACCAGAAGACTTCCAACTTTCAGACAGGTTGCTCACGCCACATCTACGCCTTCAAGCTCAGTTGGAGGCTGCTCAGTAACGCTCAGCCATCACCGGGAAAGAGACGTCACTGGTCTCCGTCCAGAGACGCTCACTGGTCTCCGTCCAGAGACACGGGAGTCTGCTGGTCCAGGTTATATACAGTCTATGGTTAGTATTAACAGAGCTGTGGAGAAAGAGCTGGCAATGCTACTAGAAATGGTAGTTTTGTTTGTGGCCGGGTTGGTTCAGCGGGTAGAGCAGGCGCATATATACTGAGAGG
>NC_135875.1:1140812-1163967 GCF_031162955.1 Sander vitreus | reverse complement strand
TTTTCAACGTTCTTTTGTCGTAGTTCTTATATAGAAAGTTTATGTAAATGCGTCAAATCTGACTCGAGGACAACAGGAGAGTTAACAGAATGAGCTGCAGAGAAATGAATGAAAACCATATTCCTTTATTTCTAAAAACTGCAAAACAACAGACGTGTCCTCTTATGAAAAGTGACACTAAAACTGTATTTGCTCTTAAATAACAAAATAATTGGATTTCTGAAAAAATCCCACATCAAAATAAATACAGAACTAGAAAAATATCTCTTCAAATAAATAAACTAAGAAGACGTAGAGACATCTGAAGTGCAGTCTTTCCCTCTAAAGGCCCAGACACACAGAGCCAACGGCCAAACGTCAGCAGAAAAGCCAGTTGGGCTGATCAGTCTCCCCAAATTGGTCCAAAAAGTCCCTCAGAACACACCAAAGAGACAACGAGTCACCGACCTCGCCAGACTGTCCAACGGAAGATTATCGGCTCGGTGTGTCAGCGCCTCAAGATGTAGTGGAGTACAAGTAGCAGAACAGGAAATTACTCAAAGTACAAGTACCTCAACATAGTTCAGTACTTGAGTGAATGTACTTTAGATTAGAGTAGATTCTACTTTATTGTCATTGTGCAGAGTACAAGTACAAAGACAACGAAATGCAGTTTGCGTCGAACCAGAAGTGCAAAAAAGCAGAAAAGTGCAACGTGATATTCAAAGTATAGACAGCTGGAGACAGGACCAGAGATATAGAGCAGTGTTATAAGAGCAGAATAAGTATGGCTATGTAATATGAACAATGTATGAACAACATGTACAGATATGTGCGATGTAGTAGCAGTGACATTATAGTAGTAGTAAGAATAATATAGATATATGCAGTGTATTAGCAGAATATATAATAAGAAAAACAGAATAAGTATGGATATTATGTATGAACCATATAGACAGATATGTACAGTATGTACAGCTACTGTATGTGCAGTGTGGTAACATTATAAGAGTAGTAATAATAAGTGTATGTGCAGGATGACATACGATACTTTGGATAAAGCTAAAGCTGCTAACCAAAGCCACAACATTCAGCTAAAATGATCCAGATTTTTAGTTTTTTAGTCAATGACAGGTCACACTTTCTGTCATTTTCCTGCCACTATCTTCTCTTGATGCGTCATTGCTGAGGCACTGCAGGTCACAAGGTGCTTGACATTTAGAAATTGGGTTTCCTTTCTGGGTACGAATGTACAAACCTTGGAGGAAGTTTTGAAATCACAGGATTCCTGTTGTTGCTGTCAGATGTGACGCATCAGCATGTTGTCATTTTCCAGAAGTGTGCCAGTACTCAGCAGTCCTATAAGTACTTCAGATTTTTTGTTGCTCTAGCTGTCGTTATGCTGTCTTATTGACTTCTGTCTGTAAATGTATCCTGCAGTAATTCATTTCGTTTCATTTCGCTTATTATACAGGAACATTTTAAAAGAAACACAATATAAACGGGCCTGACTCAGTTTAATAACTGGTTTCCAGCAGGTTCCTGTTCTGCAGAAACATAGAACAATGAACATAGTTACTGCACATGAAGACAAACACATATGGCGTTTTTCCATCACATGGTACCTGCTCGCCTCGCCTCGCCTCGACACACTGTGCGTCCGTTTTCCGTTGCAGATGTTAGTACCGCCTCAGCGTGGCTGGTCGTTATATGCCGGCTCGACGCAAACAACAGCACACAAGTATAAACATCAGGCCATTTGAGCTTGTTTTCCAGTTCTGCGGAGGCTCCAGGCAGAGCTTTCTCCGTAGCCACGTACACACACACGTGGCCGGCTCGACGCAAACACCAGCACACAAGTATAAACATCAGGCCACTTGAGCTTGTTTTCCAGTTCTGTGGAGGCTCCACGCAGAGCTTTCTCCGTAGCCTATGTAAGTGGCCTGATGTTTATACTTGTGCCCTGGTGCGTGCGTCGAGCCGGCCACGTGTGTGTGTACGTGGCTACGGAGAAAGCTCTGCCTGGAGCCTCCGCAGAACTGGAAAACAAGCGGCGCCGCAGGAAACTGCCGTGACCTAACACGACACACAGAACGTGGACGGTGTGTTGTTGTTGTCAGAAGACACGTTTAGTTTCAGATGAAGCTGGAGGCAGCAGAAATAAACACAGCTGGATAAACTGTTTAAGAATGGCGGGTTTGTTCAGGACGCCCCCGTCTGTCGCTTTCACGTCACCTTTTGGTATCGCCTCAGCTCGCTGGGAACCTCGACTGAGGTGGTACTAAATAAAGTACCTGTTAGCAGGTACCAGGGACTTTTTTTCGTAATGGAAAACCAAAAAAGGCGAGTAGAGTCGAGTCGAGTCGAGGTACCACGTGATGGAAAAGCGACTATAATGTCTTGATGTTAGCTGTTGCTCTGGTCTTAACCCTTGTTAAGTTTTTTCTATCAGAAATATGGGTTTCTTTGAATCAAAATGCCCAAAAATAACATCAATGCATGGATGTACGTTGTATGGAACCCATAATCTTTGCACGTACAATTAATGTTTACTTTTATTGAATTTTGGGTGTTTTATTCAATTATAAAAACAGGATTAAAGGAGAATCCCGGTCTATTCCAACACGTAGATCTGTTGTGTGTAAATGTGGAGAGCTGTCAGAAGAGAAAAACTAAACCAATCAGTGCTGCCTACACCGTGTTATCCTCCTGCTAGCGTTAGCACCCAACAGGCTGAAACAGGGCAGGTTTTAAACCTGTTTTAAGCCTCTAAACAGGCTCTAAATGTCATTACCAGAGCTCCCCATGTGCAGAGATTCCTTCTGAGGGAACACAGGGAATCTGACTGGAATATTGGATTGTATGAGTTCGACAATCGACTAGTGTGGACTTGACAGGAAAACAGGAAATAAACAGAGGTATGTGCTGGCTGGATTAACAACGTTTATGTCTTTCTGTCACATCTCCAGCAGTCAGATTCCCTGTGTTCCCTCAGAAGGAATCACTGCACATGGGGAGCTCTGGTAATGACATTTAGAGCCTGTTTAGAGGCTTAAAACAGGTTTAAAGTCAGTCAGATTTGACATAAAGAACTTTGACATAAACTATCACTATAACTGTGATTCACTTAACAGCCTCTGGTCTTAACTAATGGTGAAAATAAGTCAGAATTTCTGCTTTTTTAACTCAAAAATTAGGTATAATGTCATATAAATTAGGGTTATTGACCATGAATTGAAAAAAAAAAACGTTTGTAAAAAGCACCAAAAATACACTTTTGACCTGAAAGTACAACAAGTCCATCGTTGACGGGAAGACAACACGAGGTTTAAGGCTCACTTTCTCCCTGTTCCTCTTCCCCTTTTTCCTTCCCATCTGTCTTTTTTTAATCTCAGAAACATTTCCCAGTGATGATTCACAGCCTATTGTGTACTCAATCCGTGTGTGCTGACTCCAACCTGCTGCCTTGATGCTTAGAGAAACGGCAGAGTTGTCAGCGTGTCCTTCTGAATACATTTCCGAGACCCTAAAGAGGCAACGCGTTAAGCTCCTTCCAGTGTTTTTAACTCAACACACTAATCTTTGAGCTGGAGAAAGAACACGTCTTAGGAAAACGTTTAGTTTCATCTTCTGTGACGTTAGTGTGAATGTGCTTATGTGTGTGTGTGTGTCTGTGTGTGTGTGTGTGTGTGCATGTGCTTGTGTGTGTGTGTGTGTGTGTCTGTGTGTTTGTGTGCATGTGCTTGTGTGTGTGTGTGTGTGTGTGTGTGTGTGTGTGTGTCTGTGTGTGTGTGTCTGTGTGTGTGTGTGTTTGTGTGCATGTGCTTGTGTGTGTGCATATGTGTGTGTGTGTGTCTCTGTGTGTGTGTGTGTCTTTGTGTGTGTCTGTGTGTGTGTGTGTGTGTGTCTCTGTGTGTGTGTGTGTGTGTGTGTGTGTGTGTGTGTGTGTGTGTGTGTGTGTGTGTGTGTGTCTGTGTGTGTGTGTGTCTGTGTGTGTGTGTGTGTGTGTGTGTGTGTCTGTGTGTGTGTGTGTGTGTGTGTGCGTGTGTGTGTGTGTGTGTGTGTGTGTGTATCTGTGTGTGTGTGTGTGTGTCTCTGTGTGTGTGTGTGTGTGTGTGTGTGTGTGTGTGTGTGTGTGTGTATCTGTGTGTGTGTGTGTGTGTGTGTGTGTGTGTGTGTGTGTGTGTGTGTGTATCTCTGTGTGTGTGACGGACGGATATCAGCACGGATTAGTGAGTAAAGGTAAGCGTGTGTCTCTCCCTGTCTAGGCGGATTTCCATCCTTCTCCTCTTCACTCCGGTCACACACCCCGACCTCGTTTGAACTGCCGTTGCCGTCTCATCTCATCCCGCTGCTGTCTCATGGCGCCGTAACACTTGTGTGTGTGTGTGTGTGTGTGTGTGTGTGTGTGTTTGTGTGGGATTGGTCGGTTGTTGTTTTTTGTCTCGGACCGTCGTGCGATGCCATTTCTCCCTCAGGACGCCGAGCGATTCGATGGGCTGTCTCTCCTCTACTGGTAAGCTAATTCCCCCTCTGCTCCTCCTTCTCCCTTCCTTCCCTCCTTCCTTATCTCCTTTAAAGAGAGACAGAAACCCGTCTCCTTTAAGGTGGTTTAAAGCTTTTTGTTTTTCTGCCTTGATCTTCGGCTGTGGCTCACAGACTTCAGAGGTGAAATAGGTTCACAGCCTGTTTACCGACAGATGCCTCTGACTTTAAGTCCACATGCTTGCGTGCAGTTCTGGGTCATGCATGTAAGAGCGGTTTTAACCCTCGTGTACGATGCTCTTCACAAGTAAAATAAATGATCAGTTCTGTACTTTCATTGAATTTGCTGGTTTTATTCAATTTAATAGCATTTAGAGAGAAACACATTGATGAATGGAAGTTGAAAAAAGTGACAAAAATGGCAGAAAAAGCTTCAAAAAACGTAAAAAGGCGCTGAAAAAAATCGACAAAGGCATCGGAAAAAGTGACAAAAACTGGGTCCCTGGGTGCCCTAGTGATAGAGCGAGTGCCCATGTGAAGAAGCGCAGCCCCTGACGCAGAAGTTGCGGGTTCGATTCCGACTTGCGGCACTTTCCTGCACGTAATCTCTTTCTCCCGTTTCTTTTCTAAGCTGCCCGTCACTAAAGGCCTAAAAGCAAGAAAGGAATCTGACAAAAACATCGGTGGGAAAGCGACGAAAGTGTCCAAAAAGACCACAAAAGCGATGAAAAACGAAGTGTCTTGATGTTCGACGGGAAGACGACAGTAGGTTAAAGGGACATGCCAACGCTTTCTGCTAACACATTCAATCAGTACGGATTCAGGGCAGTTCCATTGCTGAGACTTCATACTTTTCATCCACTTGATCTCAGAGAGTGATTGTACTTTTCATACATTTTACATTTTTCTTTTTACAGATTTATATTTGACCTTCAACACGAGGTGAATGTGTCAGGTAAAAATCTTGTTTTCTTTATTTTTTCACGGACTTTGGCCAACATCTTTACGACTGATGAAGGATTTTTAAGGCCGATATTGATACAAATATTTGGTGATTTAAAAATCTGATATATCGGCCGATAAATATATATATATATATTTAAATCCAGAAACGTGTAACAAAACATGAACAGATTTCCCTAACATTAGTTATTTGTAGTTATTTATGAGTCCTCACTAAAATAATACAATAATGCAGTTTACAAATATTTATTGTCACAACAGAACATCAAAATATATTACAGTTCTGATAAATAAAATGTATAAAAATACCAACTTAAGATATGAAACGTAAAGGGTTAAACACGAGTGTTGCCAGCAGGGGCGCTGTAGAGTAGAGCGCCCTCTGGTGGACAAACAATGCAACGCCAACACTCAGAACACGGTTGAAGGGGGTTTTGTCCGTTTTTATTTTAATTCATAATTATGAAAAATGCCTAATATCGGCCGATACATCGGGCTCATGTTAATCATTATGAGGTACCTCCCCCCGCTGTTAGCGTAGCATCGTACCTGTAACCCAGCCAGCTACAAAGAGCTGGTAAGCATCCTGACTTTGAGATCAGCACCAGTATACAGTCCCTCCTGAAAAACGTGATCATGTGATCGCATTTCTTCAAACACGCCACACTTTCGCCGCATTAATTGCCGATTTACGCGCAAAACATGCGGGGCTAGCATGATGTCATAATCCCAGTATTTTCGTTGCAAAAAAGTCCCAAATATCTTAGCAGAAAGATGAGAAATGTTGTTTACTTCACACAAGAGCAGCTGTTTTCCCCGTTGCAATGAGAACGTTATGAAGTGACGTAATGAAGTGACGTAATGAAGTGACGTAATGAAGTGACGTGATGAAGTGACGTAATGAAGCGACGTAATGAAGTGACGTTATGAAGCGACGTTATGAAGCGACGTAATGAAGTGACGTTATGAAGTGACGTTATGAAGTGGCGTGATGAAGTGGCGTTATGAAGCGGCGTAATGAAGCGGCGTAATGAAGCGGCGTAATGAAGCGGCGTTATGAAGCGGCGTGATGAAGCGGCGTTATGAAGTGGCGTGATGAAGTGGCGTGATGAAGTGGCGTAATGAAGTGGCGTGATGAAGTGGCGTGATGAAGTGGCGTGATGAAGTGGCGTTATGAAGTGGCGTGATGAAGTGGCGTTATGAAGTGGCGTAATGAAGCGGCGTTATGATGCGGCGTGATGAAGTGGCGTTATGAAGCGGCGTAATGAAAGCGGCGTAATGAAGTGGCGTTATGAGCGGCGTGATGAAGCGGCGTGATGAAGCGGCGTTATGAAGCGGCGTAATGAAGCGGCGTTATGAAGCGGCGATATGATGCGGCGATATGATGCGGCGTTATGATGCGGCGTTATGATGCGGCGTTATGAAGTGACGTGATGAAGTGGCGTTATGAGCGGCGTGATGAAGCGGCGTTATGAAGCGGCGTTATGAAGCGGCGTTATGAAAGCGGCGTTATGAAAGCGGCGTTATGAAGCGGCGTGATGAAGCGGCGTAATGAAGCGGCGTTATGAAGCGGCGTTATGAAGCGGCGTTATGAAGCGGCGTTATGAAGCGGCGTTATGAAGCGGCGTGATGAAGCGGCGTTATGAAGCGGCGTTATGAAGCGGCGTTATGAAGCGGCGTGATGAAGCGGCGTTATGAAGTGGCGTGATGAAGCGGCGTAATGAAGCGGCGTGATGAAGCGGCGTGATGAGCGGCGTGATGAAGCGGCGTAATGAAGCGGCGTGATGAAGCGGCGTGATGAAGTGGCGTTATGAAGCGGCGTAATGAAGCGGCGTGATGAAGCGGCGTGATGAAGCGGCGTGATGAAGCGGCGTGATGAAGCGATGAGCGTGATGAAGCGACGTATGAAGCGGCGTGATGAGCGGCGTGATGAAGCGGCGTGATGAGCGGCGTAATGAAGCGGCGTGATGAAGCGGCGATGAAGCGACGCGATGAAGCGGCGTGATGAAGCGGCGTAATGAAGCGGCGTGATGAAGCGGCGTGATGAAGCGGCGTATGGCGACATGAAGCGGCGTGATGAAGCGACGTTATGAAGCGACGTGATGAAGTGACGTGATGAAGCGACGTAATGAAGTGACGTTATGAAGCGACGTAATGAAGTGACATTATGAAGCGACGTAATGAAGTGACGTTATGAAGCGACGTAATGAAGTGACGTTATGAAGCGACGTAATGAAGTGACATTATGAAGCGACGTAATGAAGTGACGTTATGAAGCGACGATATGATGCGACTTGATGAAGTGACGTAATGAAGTGACGTGATGAAGTGACGTGATGAAGTGATGTTATGAAGCGACGTTATGAAGCGACGTTATGAAGCGACGTTATGAAGCGACGTAATGAAGTGACGTTATGAAGTGGCGTTATGATGCGGCGTTATGAAGCGGCGTTATGAAGCGACGATATGATGCGGCGATATGATGCGACGATATGATGCGGCGTTATGAAGCGACGTGATGAAGTGACGTGATGAAGCGACGTAATGAAGTGACGTTATGAAGCGACGTAATGAAGTGTCTATCTCACGAGTCCTTTAGCAGCAGATATGGTCTCTTCTATACCTGGCGTATTCATTCAGATCAGCTGTTTACGTGCTTCGTCCTTGTTGTGTTATTCATTAAGATCATTCTGAACAGATTTCTGTAGTTCAAACAACTCTGAGTTGTAGTTGAGAACGTCAGTTTTAACGGCCATGTATTAAAAAATAATACATCGTCTCTGTGTGTACACACCTTTAGTGGTGTTTACGGTAGTGAAAAGAAGTGTAAAACGCCAAAAACATTGAAAAAAGTACCTAGAAAAAAGGGAAAAAAACGTTGACAAGTGCATGGTCCAATAGAAGACAACACAACAGTTAAACATATAGCATTTGCACTGGCACTCTCTTGCACTATGATACCGTTGCACCTTTCTGCATTTTTTCCGCACCGCTCCTTTAAACATGCTACAACTGCACCGTACAACATGCACGACCGTTTTGGCATGCACAAGATGTTCGCGCATGCTCAGATGATAATCCTGTTGTACGAGGATTTACGACACTGCACGATCTGTTCCCCGCTTCCGGTCGTAGTTGTAGCGGTCTGCTGTTAGCCTCCACCGGAAAGCTAACGTTAGTTTAGCTAACAGCTAATTCCACTAACTGCTAGCTGAGACAGCATGTCTCAAACCTGAAAATAACCGTTAAAATACATAACAGCTGTTACGTCAGTTCTACTTTACTTGTTCTCATTTAAAATACAATCAATACTTGTCTTTATTGTTATTACTGTAAAGTCTTAATGTAGCTGAAGCCGGCTTTTCCCAGTGTTTAGTTTGAGCTAACGTTATTTTAGACTGAATCAAGCTGTCAGCTAGCGGCTAGCCGAATTAGCTGTTAGCTAAACTAACGTTAGCTTCCCGGTGGAGGCTAACCGTTCTCTTAATACATCCATGAGGCTAACGGCAGACCGCTACAACTGTGACAGATCATGCAGTGTCGTAAATCCCATGGATGTATTAAGAGAACTTGTAAAACAGGATTATATTTTACGGATCGTGCATGCAGCACGGATCGTGTACCGACAGTATGTACAGTGTGTGTGCGTGGATGTCGTATGTCTGTGTGCCTGTGTATGTATGATGTGTATAAGCTATTGGACACCTTAATTTCCTTCTGCATAAATAAAGTATCTCTATATGGACTGAAATATGTGCCACCAGAAACTGACTCGCCTCGACTCTACTCGCCTTTTTTGGTTTTCCGGTATTCTCCTTTAATCCTGTTTTTATAATTGAATAAAACACCCAAAATTCAATAAAAGTAAACATTAATTGTACGTGCAAAGATTATGGGTTCCATACAACGTACATCCATGCATTGATGTTATTTTTGGGCATTTTGATTCAAAGAAACCCATATTTCTGATAGAAAGAACTTAACAAGGGTTAAGACCAGAGCAACAGCTAACATCAAGACATTATAGTCGCTTTTCCATCACGTGGTACCTCGACTCGCCTCGACTCTACTCGCCTTTTTTGGTTTTCCATTACGAAAAAAAGTCCCTGGTACCTGCTAACAGGTACTTTATTTAGTACCACCTCAGTCGAGGTTCCCAGCGAGCTGAGGCGATACCAAAAGGTGACGTGAAAGCGACAGACGGGGGTGTCCTGAACAAACCTGCCATTCTTAAACAGTTTATCCAGCTGTGTTTATTTCTGCTGCCTCCAGCTTCATCTGAAACTAAATGTGTCTTCTGACAACAACAACACACCGTCCACGTTCTGGGTGTCGCGTTAGGTCACGGCAGTTTCCTGCGGCGCCGCTATTCAGTTTCTGGTGGCACATATTTCAGTCCATATCTCTAGCTCTATATCTATCTATCTATGGTATTAGCTGACGGACGGTTGATCTTCTCTCATGCGATCACTTAGTGATGCTGTTTGAAGTGAAGCTGCAGAAGTGTCTGTTTGCCTTACAGCATCGTGATAATCTGTCGGCGTATGGATCCTCCTGCATCACTCATCTCTGTGAAAACAGCTGCTGTGCTTTACCACAGGGAGTCTCCTGTCTTTATTTTCCTCTCCAGTTATTCATTTGACACTTGAACATACAGGGAGGGAAAGCACCTTAAATATGTAAACACCAAACAGGGAAAACTGAAGTTGGGTTTGCTTGTCCTTCAAAAAACCTTTTAAAATGTGTTCTTGTGTCCCCTCTGTGGGTCTAAACTTATATATGATCATCATATGATATTGTACGAAAACTTATGCACACAATTCATAGGATATTTAAAGAAATTACGGAGAATGCAGACTGGTCACGTTACCAAGTCCACTTCCTTCATGAGTTCTTAAAGGTCCCATGGTATGAAAATGTCCCTTTATGAGTTTTTTTTAACATTAATATGCGTCCCCCCAGCCTGCCTATGGCCCCCCAGTGGCTAGAAATGGTGATAGGTGTAAACCGAGCCCTGGGTATCCTGCTCTGCCTTTGAGAAAATGAAAGCTCAGATGGGCCAATCAGGAGTCTTCCCTTTATGACATCATAAGGGGAAAGGTTACCTCCCCTTTCTCTGCTTTGCCCAACCAGAGAATTTGGCCCCCCCATGAGAGAAAGAGAGACATCATGGCTTTCAAACAAGCAAAGTGGCAGCTGGTCAAGGCCACACCCCCACCCTCCACCTTGCCCCTCTCTCCTCCTCAATAGCATTTAAAGCTACAGACACAGAAATGGAACATCCTAAGGAAAGCTCATTGTGGGACTGGCTCTATAAAAGAGACTTCAGATACAGTATTAGGGGACCACTAAGGTCTATATAAAAGAGACTTCAGATACAGTATTAGGGGACCACTAAGGTCTATATAAAAGAGACTTCAGATACAGTATTAGGGGACCACTAAGGTCTATATAAAAGAGACTTCAGATACAGTATTAGGGGACCACTAAGGTCTATATAAAAGAGACTTCAGATACAGTATTAGGGGACCACTAAGGTCTATATAAAAGAGACTTCAGATACAGTATTAGGGGACCACTAAGGTCTATATAAAAGAGACTTCAGATACAGTATTAGGGGACCACTAAGGTCTATATAAAAGAGACTTCAGATACAGTATTAGGGGACCACTAAGGTCTATATAAAGAGACTTCAGATACAGTATTAGGGGACCACTAAGGTCTATATAAAAGCATCCAAAAAGCAGCATGTCATAGGACATTTAACTAAAATAGATTCAAACGAGAACCTATGCCAAACAATTCGTATTACATATCTTACGAAACTGTTTTTGAAGAGGGAGCAGAAATGTAGTCATGAACGATCCATTGCTTCCTGTTTTATGGTGATGTATTGTTTAAATCTGTCTGTACGTATCTTAAAGGCCCATCTAGGGGCGGGCATGGCAGATTGGCATTGGTTTATGCAACATACTTTTCCCTATATGAATAAACATTCAAATACGGTTCACCACAGGGAACTCACATCCACTCAGAGCAATTAGCTAACAGAGAACTAAAGGAAACAGCTTACAGTAGCTTAGGCTATACAGCAGCTTACCTCAGAGAGATTGCCAGACGCTGCTCTGAGTTAATAGGTTAGCCTGAGTTGGTCCGCTGACTCCTAAGATGCGGACGTGACAGCCGCCCCAGAAGGACCTCTAAATGTCCCACCGTCATCCTAAAATATGTCCTGAACCAGCCGTGGTAGATGAGCTGGGGTGAATCTAATCAAACCTTTTAATCAACAAGAGAAGCAATAGTTTTTAAAACATTGGCAATCAAGTATTTAGCATTTTTAGCAGGGTTAGGGTTATTTGTCACTTGCCTTGTGTGTTAAGGCCTTAGTTTGGATTAGTTTGTCAAACTACTGTTCCCACTTTTCATTCTTACATTATGTTTTCCTTTTTTATCAGTAATATCAGTTTACATGTAATGTAATGTAATGTAAAGGTCCCATGGCATGAAAATGTCCCTTCATGAGGTTTTTTAACATTAATGTGAGCTCCCCCAGCCTGCCTATGGCCCCCCAGTGGCTAGAAATGGTGATAGGTGTAAACCGAGCCCTGGGTATCCTGCTCTGCCTTTGAGGAAATGAAAGCTCAGATGGGCCAATCAGGAGTCTTCCCTTTATGACGTCATAAGGGGAAAGGTTACCTCCCCTTTCTCTGCTTTGCCCGCCCAGAGAATTTGGTCCCCCCATGAGAAAGAGAGAGACATCATGGCTTGCAAACAAGCAAAGCATGGCAGCTGGTCGAGGCCAAGTAATGGACACTCTTCCATCTATCGTCAACAATAATATAAACATTGATTTATTGACTCTACAAACATATGTATTTGTGAAAATGTCTTATTATGGGGTGGCTGTGGCTCAGTGGTCAGTCGCAGTGTCCTTGGGCAAGACACTGAACCCTGAGTTGCCTCCGATGCTGCGCATTGGAGCGTAAATGTGTGTGTTTATCTGATGAGCAGGTGGCACCTTGTACAGCAGCCTCGGCCACAGCGTGTGAATGGTTCCTGTACTATGTAAAAGTGCTTTGAGTAGTCGTTAAGACTAGAAAAGCGCTGTATAAATACGGTCCATTTACATTTATTGTTGCAGCTCTAGCTTTCAGTGTCATCTGAAGCTTCAGATCTACTTAGTTTGATTCATCAACTCGACCTATTAAATAAGTCAGGAAGAGCATTTGTACTGGCATGGTGTCGGTACTGTGGCATTTCTGTTTGCTTCCTCTGGCAGCAGGCCTATGTGGGATGTTAATCACTTGTGGCAGGTACTTCAGATTATCAGGTATTAAGTGATCAGTTTAATTGCTCCCTCGTGTCCCAGCAGCGAGCAGCTGCACGTTGTCATCTGTTCGCGGGGCTCAGAGAGCCACCGTCGATGCTACTGCTGTCAGGTTATTGAGGTGAAAAAGCAGCCTGTTCTCACGAACCATATGTACAAAAAGCTATGAAAAGGTTCAGCACTGTAATTTGTCTGCATTTCACGATTTGTTGCTGTGTGCACCACATGTGTAGATGTTTATTATCCTATATATTACCTAGTCTTGATCTTTCTGTTCTTGGGATACCTGTCCTTGGTTGTGATTACTATTACGATCATGAATGAAGATGTGTTGAATCTTCTGTGAAATCCTACCTTTGCACCTCCGTGAAGTGGGCATGAATATAAGGTTGTAGGTTTCAGACACTCGCAAACACTGTCGCTTCATTGACGCAGAAAGGTGTGGAGGGAGAAAGATGCTGTTAGACAATCTGACACAACTTTAAGGAATACCAACATGTCCAAACTGCATTGTAAACAATACTGTAAAAGCTCGGTATAATTACGTTTGGCGCCACAACTCAGAAACCAGCCAGGTTGAGTTAAAGTTCAGTCTTACTCGTGGCCTAAAACAAGCTGAGGTCAATACCAGACAGGTTAATAAGAGAAGGAAAACTCCTAAACCAATTAGGGATCAGACAAAGAGGCAACAGTCCAAAAAGGCAGGCAGGGGTCAGACAGACATACACGAAGGCGGAAACACTAAGCAGCAAAAAACGTACATGATCTGGCAGAGAATGAATGGGAATGCCACAGAGAGTATATGGGTTGGCAAGGGAAGCAAGTGTCAACAGTATAAACCCAATCACAGTGTTTGTTTTCAATAACTTCTGGGTAAAAAACTCCTGAGTCCCATACATACAGTTTAAAGGTGCAGCAGGTAAGACTTCTAAAACTCCCTGTCTGTCATATCTGCTGAAACTGACCCTATGTTCCAGTAGAACTACAGGAAGCAGGTCATTCAAATAATCAGCTCCTCTGGCTCCACCTACAGCCTGGAGCCCTGTTCAGATGGACCAATCAGGGCCAGGGCAGGGGGGGTGTCTAACTGTTCAGATGGACCAATCAGGGCCAGGGCAGGGGTGTGTCTAACTGTTCAGATGCACCAATCAGGGCCAGGGCAGGGGTGTGTCTAACTGTTCAGATGCACCAATCGGGGCCAGGGCAGGGGTGTGTCTAACTGTTCAGATGCACCAATCAGGGCCAGGGCAGGGGTGTGTCTAACTGTTCAGATGCACCAATCAGGGCCAGGGGGGGTGTCTAACTGTTCAGATGCACCAATCAGGGCAGGGGGGGTGTCTAACTGTTCAGATGCACCAATCAGGGCCAGGGGGGGTGTCTAACTGTTCAGATGCACCAATCAGGGACCAGGGGGGGTGTCTAACTGTTCAGATGCACCAATCAGGGCAGGGGGGTGTCTAACTGTTCAGATGCACCAATCAGGGACCAGGGGGGTGTCTAACTGTTCAGATGCACCAATCAGGGCCAGCAGGGGGGGGGGTGTCTAACTGTTCAGATGCACCAATCAGGGCAGGGGGGGGTGTCTAACTGTTCAGATGCACCAATCAGGGCAGGGGGTGTCTAACTGTTCAGATGCACCAATCAGGGCCAGGGGCAGGGGTGTCTAACTGTTCAGATGCACCAATCAGGGCCAGGGGGGTGTCTAACTGTTCAGATGCACCAATCAGGCAGGGGGGTGTCTAACTGTTCAGATGCACCAATCAGGGCCAGGGGGGGTGTCTAACTGTTCAGATGCACCAATCAGGGCCAGGGGGGCTGTCTAACTGTTCAGATGTACCAATCAGGGCAGGGGGGGTGTGTAACTGTTCAGATGCACCAATCAGGGACAGGGGGGTGTCTAACTGTTCAGATGCACCAATCAGGGCAGGGGGGTGTCTAACTGTTCAGATGCACCAATCAGGGCCAGGGGGGGGGTGTCTAACTGTTCAGATGCACCAATCAGGGCCAGAGGGGCTGTCTAACTGTTCAGATGCACCAATCAGGGCCAGGGGGGGTGTCTAACTGTTCAGATGCACCAATCAGGGCCAGAGGGGCGGTGTCTAACTGTTCAGATGCACCAATCAGGGCCAGGGGGGGTGTCTAACTGTTCAGATGCACCAATCAGGGCCAGAGGGGCTGTCTAACTGTTCAGATGCACCAATCAGGACCAGGGGGGGGGGGTGTCTAACTGTGTGTCAATCACTGCTCATGCACACGCATTCATTCTCCCTCGTGGGGGGAGGGGCTTAGGAGACCGTTTTGGGCTTTAGCAGAAAGGGGGGGAGGGACTGAGAAGTTGTCGATATTAACATTTTTTGGCTAAGTCCTGGATCTTCACAATCCTACCTACAGCACCTTTAACGTTGCTGAGCAAACGGGGACAAGGAACAACTGGATGTACTCTCATCTCCTTTATTTAAAATACATTTGTGATATTTCAACCTTTTGACTAACGTTAATGTACTTGTGTTAGAGCCACATCACAGTGGGTCTGGATTGGCCTTTGTGCATTGACCTCTGCTTTCCAGCCATCTGTTCTTCCTGCCTATGGGACTTCTGTCTGAGCCCTTTTAGATGAGAGTTACTGTTCTCATCTGCCTGCCTGGTTTTGACTTTTTATTTGTGTTTTAACGTGAACGTTTACTTATCCTGTCTGTCTCTAGAGTCAGGGTTGTTCTGGGTTCTCTGCTGAGCCATAATGTCTTTATGAAGGGGGATTATTTCACTAACAGAATCCTTGTTGCTCAGATTCTTTTGTGAACCATTTGTGCTCAGTCTATCTATCTATCTATCTATCTATCTATCTATCTATCTATCTATCTATCTATCTATCTATCTATCTATCTATCTATCTATCTATCTATCTATCTATCTATCTATCTATCTATCTATATTTTGGCCCATTCTAGTTGTGCACCAAACCAAAAACATGGGAAACTGTTTTTCAACTTGCAATAACGCGACACTCAAAGCAGAATTTGGCAGATTTGCAGACTTTAAGACTCAGAAATTCCCCCAAAAACAGAGAGTATGCATATTCTTGTTGTGAGTCAGCTGTGTGCTAGCCTGCTTAGAGAATATAATCATTGTTTTGCTGGATTTGCTAACTTCTACGATGGCTTTGGAACTTTTTTGCTGACTTTTTCAGGGCTTTATGTGGACCAAACTGTCAGTGAGAAGACTGTATGAGACATGCAATCATTGAGTCAAAGATATTTGACTTTTTCGATGAAACAAAAGCATGTCAATAAACTATACATGTGTGGCCTTTGGTGTGATTCTCTTTTTCCAGTGTGGCCCTCTGGGAAATTGAGTTTGACCCACCTGCTATAGATGGTCAACTCCTTGACGTAGGCGTCTCTGACTGACGCATCTTTGCCGTAGTTTCAGGCTAAGCTTCTATCCAGCCATCAGATACATGTAGTAAAAAGAGTAAAGTAAAAAAACATGCTATATTTTACTTGGTGGATGAAAAGTGAAGTAAGAAGTCTTGAAAATGGAAAACAAGATCCAGTCATGCTGGATTAACATCGTGTTGGTATCTAAAGCGAGCTGTGAGGCATCCAGATTACACATACGGCACGTTATGTAAGGGATAATGTACAGAGAAGTGGATATATAAATATTCCTGAGCAGAGCTCACGCTAATCTCTCTGGAGTGGCTTAAGGTGAAATAATTATATTATCCATCTCAACATACAGCCAACGACCAAATATATTATATGTAGAAATAACATTAGACACAAAGTGTTGATCTAAAATGATAAGCCAAGACAAGTGAAAGCCCCAGAAATGAGAAGATATTCTCACTGAAAAGAATGTTATCGTGTTATTTGTGTTTTTTGCGTTGATCATCGCCTCCAATCTGCACCTGCGCCCATGGGCGTGCTGGTCTTACCTGGAGGTGTGTTCAGGTGCATTCTGGGCGTGCTGGTCTTACAGGGAGGTGTGTTCAGGTGCATTCTGGGCGTGCTGGTCTTACAGGGAGGTGTGTTCAGGTGCATTCTGGGCGTGCTGGTCTTACAGGGAGGTGTGTTCAGGTGCATTCTGGGCGTGCTGGTCTTACAGGGAGGTGTGTTCAGGTGCATTCTGGGCGTGCTGGTCTTACAGGGAGGTGTGTTCAGGTGCATCCTGGGCGTGCTGGTCTTACAGGGAGGTGTGTTCAGGTGCATTCTGGGCGTGCTGGTCTTACAGGGAGGTGTGTTCAGGTGCATTCTGGGCGTGCTGGTCTTACAGGGAGGTGTGTTCA
Source organism: Sander vitreus (assembly GCF_031162955.1). Lineage (NCBI taxonomy): Eukaryota > Metazoa > Chordata > Actinopteri > Perciformes > Percidae > Sander > Sander vitreus. The sequence continues at coordinate 1,146,925 of NC_135875.1, read as the reverse complement.
GGTGCATTCTGGGCGTGCTGGTCTTACAGGGAGGTGTGTTCAGGTGCATTCTGGGCGTGCTGGTCTGACAGGGAGGTGTGTTCAGGTGCATTCTGGGAGTATTGCTATCTTGAGGCAGTGGGAAGTGATGGCACCATTGACCAACAAAAACCTGGTCTAAAGTCAATAACGCAGCATTTCATTGTTATTTTAACAGAGCATTAGTAAAATGCTCCTAGTCTTATGCACAGCGTCAAAAGGAAATGTGGGAACATAGGGCTGTGGGACCATTGGGCTGTGGGAACATTGGGCTGTGGGACCAGTGGGCTGTGGGACCATAGGGCTGTGGGAACATAGGGCTGGGGAACATGGGGCTGGGGAACATAGGGCTGTGGGAACATAGGGCTGTGGGAACATAGGGCTGTGGGACCATAGGGCTGTGGGAACATAGGGCTGTGGGACCATTGGGCTGTGGGAACATAGGGCTGTGGGAACATTGGGCTGTGGGAACATTGGGCTGTGGGACCATAGGGCTGTGGGAACATAGGGCTGTGGGACCACAGAGCTGTGGGACCATAGAGCTGTGGGACCATTGGGCTGTGGGAACATTGGGCTGTGGGAACATAGGGCTGTGGGAACATTGGGCTGTGGGACCATAGGGCTGTGGGAACATAGGGGCTGTGGGACAGGGGGCTGGGGGACCATTGGGCTGTGGGACCACTGTGGGACCAGGGCTGTGGGACCATAGGGCTGGGACCACTGGGCTGTGGGACCATAGGGCTGTGGGACCATAGGGCTGTGGGAACATAGGGCTGTGGGACCACAGGGCTGTGGGAACATAGGCATGCTCACAAGGGTTGAACCCTAACCCTAAACGTTGTTCACTATTGGCACAAAGAGCTTCTAGACATTCTAGTTGGAAGGTAGGGTTTGTACGCTTTATACTTAATAGTTAACATATCCTAGTATTAGGAGCTGTGGACAGCTATTTAAACAGAAACTTTGCTTTCTGTTTTTCCTATGGTCACTGGGCCAGTTCCTATGGTCACTGGGCCAGTGCGAATGCAAATGGAAAAAACAGTTTTGGGGGTTAGTAGATCTGCTTAGAAGTGGACTGTTCCTATCACTACGTTCCTGGAACTACTTGGTTGGAAAGAGGCACAAGACAATAGATGCTGTCTCTACACAAACACTTTGACACAGACACACCTACGTAAGCATCTAAAACAAGCTCTGCTGCGACGGTTAGCTGAGCCTCGGGACCTGACCGACACACAGCAGCATTATGTTAACCAAGGAACCTCTTCAGCTTTAACCTGAGCTGTTTTACCCACAAATCGCTCTGCACACATCTTTCGTTCAACACAGCAGCCGTGGAGGATATAATAACATCTTTGTAATGTTGCTTTGATTATTTTTGACCACTATTTGTGTCTTTCGGTGCTTTCTTAACATCCACAACTGCTGTGGCGTTTAAGAGGCGACAGATTTTTATTGGTTTGGATGTGGCTGGGTGGAGGAGGGAGGAAGGGAGGGAGGGAGGGAGGGAGGGAGGGAGAGAAAATGACAAAATCCTGTGATGATTTGATTATTTTCTGCAGCAGAGCACGCAGAAGAGGAGAGGGAGAGGCTTTGGATGTTGATATGTTTTTGAATCTGTTGTGTTTTTGCTTTTTGCCAGGACGATCATGGGCCCGCACGGCATCAACCGAGCCGTACAGAGGCTGGACTTCTGCGACTGCAGGAAGGGACTTGGTGAGCATGCTCCTCTGGACCTCTCTGACCTCTGAACCATTGTTAACTTACTCTCACATGTCTCTAAACTTCGTCTCATCGTGTTGAAATGTGACATGACAAACAGCACGTCAATTATATATAGGGTTGGTTATAGTTTGTTTGGGTTTTTTCCAATATCGGTGCTAAAACAATACTTTTAAAACAGTGCTGGTGCCTAAACGGTGCCTGAACCGATACTTAAAAAATAGGGTAACAGGGAATAGGGTATTTCACAATAACTTTGAATGCACCACAAGGCTTACTAGTTTCAAGTGAACGCACCATGTCTGTGTTGTTTTTCCGACAACGGCACTACGGCAGCTGCACACTGCTTAACGTGCCGCTGTTGGAATCCTCTCCAGTGAAATACACACACCCTTTACACTGTTCAGCTATCAGCATTTTAACCATGTTTAATAGCTAACTAATCTTACTACCGTTAGCTAATCTAGTTAGCTAATCTAGCTACCGTTAGCTAATCTAGCTAACGGTAGGCTAACGTTACCTGCTGTCAAGTGAAGTGTTAACTAGCGTCACGTGCAGCAATGCTCCTGTTGCCTCTAACATCTGTTTCGGAGCATCAGAGAGCAGCGCTGGCATTTCAGTAGCACCAAAATGAGGCACCAAAATGCGCGTTGCAATTCCGTCTGGTAGATACCTGTCGTTTAGGCACCGCTGTCGTATTAGCACCGGGTTTCGGTACCCAACCCTAATTATATATGCGTCCAGACAGAGTCGTCAAAAGTCAAAACACATCCTTTGTTTTAAAAAGAGTTGTGGAGAACAGCAGGGCAATAACACACACGTCTTCTGGTCTTGTCTAAATTTAGAAAACTACTGGAAGGGACAACAAGTACTCCAAACCATACGGTGATATAGCTTGTTTGTTCCTCCCACTCTAATCCGACCACAGGAGCGTTTTCCGTCCTAACATCTAAACCAGAGAAGGTAACAGTCGTGGTTTAAAACACGTCATTAACGTTGTGAAACGGCCCCAGTTTGGTTAGGTTTAAACACCAAAACTACTGAGTTAAGTTGATAAAAAGACGGAGGTTTGGTTTCAAATCAGACGTGACTTCACTTCCTGAAGGTTACCACGTGACGCAGAAGGTGATGTAGCTCCGTTTGTTCCGTAAAGTTAAAAAAACTCCTAAAAGTTCCTTTTATTTTCAAACGGGACCTGAACCCCCGGTCTCTTGGGGGAAAGTCCTCTTTGTTTGACCCATCCACCCCCCCAATCTCCCTCCTTACCAGGACATTTGACCCCTCATACTTCCTCACCTTACTTCTTGCTTTGGTCCCGTCAGAACTGCTACGGCCACTAGAGGGCGCTGCCACTAGAAACATGAATATAGGTCATAATTCTGCTGCGACAAACGACTTATGTGGGTGTTTTTCGGGGGAGGACAGTTCCTTGTATCCCCATTTTCTGTTTCATTTTCATGGTATGTACTGTACAGGATTGATGCTGAGAAATACAAAACCCCACAAGTTTCCGAACTAATTGAAACTCGTCTGTGCACAGGGGTGAAGATAATCGGCGGTTACCGAGACCAGACAGGAGAAGAGTTTGGCATCTACATCAAGCGGGTGATAGGCGGTGGCTTGGCAGCTCAGGACGGTAGGTAGTTTTTTTATTACTAGGGAAAGTTGTTACCGTTATTATTATCCTCCTCCCTCACCAGGTCTGTCTGTTACTCTCTGTTCCAGGGCAGCTTAAGGCAGGTGACCTGATTTTGGATGTCAATAACATCAGTCTGATTGGGGTGACCAATGAGAGGTGAGTTTGGCGTGGGCTGTGTCTGCATTTTATCATTGAGTGTGTGTTGGCAGTATTTTAAGCCAAGAGCTGTTTTTAATTTTAGCCAGCGTGGCTCCCGGGGATGAGAATGTCTGTCAGTTCTTCACTTTGGTCCAGACACAAATATCCCAACAACTATTGGATGGATTGCAATGACATTTTATTCAGACATTTATGGTGCCCAGCGGATATATCTCTGGGCCTTTTCATCCCAAGCCCATATAGTGGAGTCATTATGCATACGTTTGTTTATATTTTAGAGGCAATGTCACAAACGACCCTCCTGTCTGCTTTCCTACCAATGGGGCAGTTTGTTGTGCAGCAGATAGTATAGTACAAATCACATATAATCACACACACAATACAGAGATTGCCTACATTGCAGGCATAGTTAAAAAACAATAAAAAACAGTAAACAATCAATAAATAGTAAGTCAATAAGTTATCTATGGTTCTTTATGGAATTAAGAGGTAGAATGGCTGCAGGTACAAAAGAGTGTTCTGTTGGTTCTGCGTTTTGGGAGTTTAAAGCGTGATCCAGATGCAACATGTGACATTCAGCCTGTAAGGGATGAGAACTATCCGACAGGATAGATTAAACCCTTCTTAGCATCTGCTTCTGATAAAGTTCCTCCAGGCCTTTCTGCTGAAGGCCTTGTCACACCAACCCGATGGCCGACCGTCGGCAGAAAAGCCAGTCGGACTGATCAGTCGGCTCCCGTCGGTCCAAAAAGTCCCTCCGAACACACTGATGAGATGCCGACTTGAGTGTACGTTCTGTGTGTGCGCGAGACGTAATACGTCTCCATAACAGCAGGCGGCGCTAATGGAATACAATGTCGTATTTTACGAAAATAGTTCACCGAAATGTGTTTCTGACAACATTTGAAGCGAGAAATAGGCCGTGCAGCTTTTTTGATCGACAAAGGTCAGTTTGAAAGATTTTCGTCAGATTTTGAGAGGCGTTCGTCACGCTCATCGTGCTCGTCAATTCTGGTCAGTGTTTTAACATAAGTGCACTGATTGGCTAGTCAAGGGCTAGCGCTCCACCAATCAGATTGGTCATTGAGTCCGACTGCCCACTGGCTGATTCAACAAGGGAAATCGGCCAAAATGAAGGACGACGGCTCCTCCGACTGACGACGGCACGGAGCACACCGAACAGACCTCGCCAGACTGTGTGACGGCTGATTATTGGGTTGGTGTGTCAGCGCCTTTAGAACCTGTGATGCAATTGCTCACCTTAATTGCCAGGGGCAACCTGGAAAGGGAGTTTTTTTGTTTTACAGTAATGGTCCCTGATGTAAAAGCGTCCTTAGCTTCCTTAGGTTTATGACCAAATACCTGCAGAACTAATGGCATTGCCATCAGCCTCAGCTGTACTTTGTGTTCACTGCTAATTAGCAAATGTTTAATGCTTCTGGCCTTGTTCATTGATTAGTTTTTTTGTTCTGTGTCTACAATCATTTACCCAGTTTTAATCTGTAAGTATGAACTATACACTCACCTGCATACCAGCTGCTGACGTCACATCTATGTCCTGTTTCCTGATAGGGCGGTGGAGATAATGAGGACAGCCTCGCTGTCCAATCACATGTCCTTGCTGATCGCCAGAGACGATGAATCCAGGTGAGACTTGACGTGATGTTTCCTAACCCCCAGTTTGTTCTAGATCTTTTAATGTTCCTGCAAGTCAAACATGTGAAAGGACAGTCACAGCTAAAAACATGTCCCAGGTTGGTTAGGTTTAGACACCAAAACTACTGAGTTAATAAAAAGATGGAGGTTTGAGCTCAAATCAGACGTGACTTCACTTCCCGAAGGTGACTGTGGTGACGCAGAACGTGACGTAGCTCCGTTTATTCCCTCTGTTTCCGTTTATTTTCAAACGGGACATGAACCCCCGGTCTCCTGGGTTAAGTCCTTTTGTCCCAAAGTCCCAAAGAAAGTTTCTATGTCCCATCCACCACCCCTGTGTGAACTCTGAGGTGAATGTGTGTATGACAGGCAGCGTTCCTACGGTAAACCAACCTGGCACTCTGCTGTCCCCTGTGCTTTTCCCACGTCAGCCTGAGACAAACACACAGTGACACAATCAGGCCGCTCTACTGTTGTGAAGCCACACACAGGTCAGCAGAAACAACAGCGAGCATGGTCAGTGTCCAGGTTTCACTCTTTACAGGACGCTCGGCAGTAGGGAATAGAGTGTGGATCGGGCCGCAGTTAAAATCTTGTTTTTTTCTCATAGTAATGACACATGTACGTTTGTTTGTGTGGAAGCTTTCATTAAGGAGCTGGAGGAAGGCATTCAGAAATGTCAACAGATGAGGTCATCAGCTCACACGGGGCAACAAGCTCACGTTAACACAGGCGTGCACATACATAATAAGCTGTTTTGGGTTCCAACGGTCGGGTATCCATCCTCTAGTAGGGATGTAACGCTGCATGGTGAATGGGTTAAATATGGATATAAATGTGTAATGATTACAGCTACTTTTAAATGCTATATTTTGGATTAAAAAAGAATATCTTTTGCTATGTTTCCCCCTCTCATTCC
>NC_135875.1:1133312-1135812 GCF_031162955.1 Sander vitreus | reverse complement strand
AAGAAGTTTCACCTTGTTTTCATTTTTCAGATGAGAAAGAAGGCAAGACTCATGTTATGTATCTCATTTTGAATGTAAAGTAACCAGTGTGTTGTGTGCATGTGTGCGTGTGTGTGTGTGTGTGTGTGTGTGTGTGTGTGTGTGTGTGTGTGTGTGTGTCGTTCAGGAGGGAGTTTGCTGAGCTGATGGAAAAGTACGGCTCCAATAATGTCACAGCTCCAGGACGAATCTCTCCTACTCAGCTCCCTACAGGTGAAACACCTACACAGAAAGGCTGACACATTAACACTTCTACACCTGTGGGGACTTGGAGGACATTTGTCAGCCATTACCCCTGAACCTGATTCTGACCTTAAACCTAAAAGACTCTTGACTCCTTTTGAAGAAGCAAAAAGGTCCTCACTTTACATAAAGGTCCTAGCTTTGCATAAAGGTCCTAGCTTTGCATAAAGGTCCTAGCTTTGCATAAAGGTCCTAGCTTTACAAAAAGGTCCTCACTTTGCATAAAGGTCCTCACTTTACATAAAGGTTCTAGCTTTGCATAACGGTCCTCACTTCACATAAAGGTCCTCGCTTTGCATAAAGGTCCTAGCTTTGCATAAAGGTCCTCACTTTGCATAGAGGTCCTCGCTTTGCATATAGGTCCTAGCTTTACAAAAAGGTCCTCATTTTGCATAAAGGTCCTCGCTTTGCATAAAGGTCCTAGCTTTGCATAAAGGTCCTAGCTTTACAAAAAGGTCCTCACTTTGCATAAAGGTCCTAGCTTTGCATAAAAGTCCTAGCTTTACAAAAAGGTCCTCACTTTGCATAAAGGTCCTCGCTTTGCATGAAGGTCCTAGCTTTGCATAAAGGTCCTAGCTTTGCATAAAGGTCCTAGCTTTGCATAAAGGTCCTAGCTTTGCATAAAGGTCCTAGCTTTGCATAAAGGTCCTCACTTTGCATAAAGGTCCTAGCTTTACAAAAAGGTCCTAGCTTTGCATAAAGGTCCTAGCTTTGCATAAAGGTCCTAGCTTTACAAAAAGGTCCTCACTTTGCATAGAGGTCCTCGCTTTGCATATAGGTCCTAGCTTTACAAAAATGTCCTCACTTTGCATAAAGGTCCTCGCTTTGCATGAAGGTCCTAGCTTTGCATAAAGGTCCTAGATTTACAAAAAGGTCCTAGCTTTGCATAAAGGTCCTAGCTTTGCATAAAGGTCCTAGCTTTGCAAAAAGGTCCTCACTTTGCATAAAGGTCCTCGCTTTACAAAAAGGTCCTCACTTTGCATAGAGGTCCTCGCTTTGCATAAAGATCCTCACTTTGCATGAAGGTCCTAGCTTTGCATAAAGGTCCTAGCTTTGCATAAAGGTCCTAGCTTTGCATAAAGATCCTCACTTTGCATAAAGGTCCTCGTTTTGCATGAAGGTCCTAGCTTTGCATAAAGGTCCTCACTTTGTATAAAGATCCTCACTTTGCATAAAGGTCCTAGCTTTACAAAAATGTCCTCACTTTGCAAATACAGTATGCCGTGCGTTCCCTAGCTTTATAAAAGACTTGTGCACGTATTTGCCGGAGGGTTTGGTGGTCATCCTTCTAGAAAAGTTGAAGTTTTTCAATAAAAAAACAGCAGTTTGACATCATTTTGGACCGTTAATATCACCATATCTGTGTCTAAAACATTGGAAAAGCTAGAGCAGATAATACATGCATAACACTCAAAAAGCTCAGAGACAAAGAAGTCCACTAGGGACAGACTACAACCATTAGATCTGAGGAAAGTCTCTTCTTTTATCAGGGTTTGCAGGTGTCCCCACAGAAATAGTGATACAAGACACTAACACCACTTTTATTCTCTAATTTTTGTTTCATGCCACAGTAGAAAAAAGTGATCTGATTGAAGCTGTGTTCTCATTTTTCTCTACCTCCATCTCACTCTTTGTCCCACCATCCACCGCTCTCTACCTCTTCCCACTCTCTTTCTATTTCCTTCTCCCCCTTCCCTGCTCAGGGAAGCCAACAGACACGGCCTCGTCCTCCTCCTCCTCCAGATCAGAGAGCCCCCAGCTTCTCAGTCCTAAAGAGGGGGTCACCGCCTACACCCATGCCTCCCCTTACACCGCACACACCCCCACGCACGCTTTCAGGTAGGAAGCACTGGCTGCAGCACATTTACGGAAATAACTTCATCTCTGTTCTTATGGATTATCAAGCAAGGCCTGTTCTGTACATCAGTATGTTGTCAGCAGATCAGGGCTTACTGCCTGCTCCCACTAAGCGGAAAACTAAAGGTAACAATATAAGAGCGTAGAAAAAGGGCGCCAAAAAGAGCCTAGAACAAAGCGCCAAAAAGCACCAAAAAGAGCATAGAAAAATGCGCCAAGAAATGTCGGGAAAAGCTTTAAAAACACACAAAAAAAAGTCAAAAGACGCAAAAAAAATCAACTAAAACATTGGAAAAAAGACAAATAAATGGTATAAAGTGACAAAAACGTCCATATTTTGACCCAGAAAAACCAAAAGGTT
>NC_135875.1:1105812-1128312 GCF_031162955.1 Sander vitreus | reverse complement strand
AGTCAAAATAAAGCATGTTTGTCTGCACTTCTGTCTGGAAGACTCTTGCATTTGGGTCCTCCTTCTGAACCGTGACAAAATTATTGATAAACAAAACAATGTCCGTCTTATTTTCTTTGTTTAAAAATGCTCCATTGATCACATTTCAAAACAACTTCCTGTCCTGTGTTTTAGACCGGACCCCACGGTGGAAATTGCCTTCATCAGACGGAGGTCATCCTCCAGCTCCAGCAGCGGGCCTCACAGCCCCATCTCCTTGCCGGGGTCCGGCGGTGGAGGTGGACCCCAGACCAGGGCCCTGGCTCTGGGCCCCGTGCCTCCACAGCCGGCCGTGGTCACCAAGATCACCTCCAGCCGAAACCCTGCCTGTGAGACTCTGCCAGCTGTTAATGTCACCCAGGTGTGTGCTTCAGTACAGCCCAGAGATCCACACAAGAGGATGGATACCCGACCCAAGCCCGACGGGACCCGTCGGTAACCGACGGGCCGGGCCGGCTTCGGACAGATATTTAGGATTGATGTAGGGGTTTGGGTCGGGCTCAGTCACATCAGCGCAAAAGGCATTGAACATTTTAAATTTAAAAGAGCTTATTATGTAGGTAGCCAATGGGCCTCTTTCACTTGATGCATCAGAAGCTTTGGCTTTAAACACTTCATACAAAACTGCCCAAACAAAAGAAGCGCTGAATGCAAAATATGTGGTATCCAGATAAAGGTTCTGGCTCAACCACATCGAATTTCATCAGGCACCTGAAAACGCAACCTGATAGGATGGCAGACATGTTCAGCTCAGCATTGGTGAGCTAACGTTAGCTTGCTTCTTGCTTCTGCTAGAACCTACGGAGGTTAACTCCGACTGTCGTTCACTAGATGTTATGACAAGATTGTTTGTTTGTTTGCCAAACTTGTGTTATGTTCTGGCTGTGCAGCAGGTGATACAACATGCATCATAACCACAAGAGACTGGAGACTTGGACTGTAATGGTCTCTTTACAGTCGCCATTCCCGACCTGTCACACGCCAATGTGACGTCAAAATGACCTAGATCTCGCTGGCGTACCAGGGTTTAAAGTGCGCAACCAGAGGTCGTGCACCACTCTATTTTTTTCAGCGTTGCGCAACAAAGCCGAAACAGGAAGCAAGGACGAGCTCAAGGGCAACCAGATGCCAGGACTCTCAGAGTGACTGCAGGTCTCTCTGGTAACCTTACTGGGTTAAGATGAGCTCTTTGATGGTGAATGAAAGGCTTCATCCCACCAAGTAGCTCATCCAATCAGATCCAAGCATTGACGGCAATGCTGCTGCCACTTCTGCCGTTGTTTACCTTTTTCTTCTTCTTCTAGTCCATTGAAATAGCAGTCAGTAGCCTTTGCTCATTAGTGCCACCTCTGTTCAGGAGAAGACTGCAACTAGTGTCGCGACCACCAGCGTGAGTATAAATAGTTACGGCGCTCCCATGACGTCACACTGGCGTGCGACAGTTTGGGAACGGCGGGTATACCGCTCGCTCAGAGACTTGTAAGCATCTCTGGCTCCCAGTGACTGTGCTAACATGTGGATTTTTAGCAGGTGCAATGTTTACCGATCTTAGTTTTAGCAAGTTAGCATGCTAACTCATTAGTTCTGCAGTCAAACAAAGTATTGCAAACACATTCAAAAGTTGTATTCTTTGATTTTAATGCTAGCAAGGCTATGAATAATTAACTTCCCAGATACCTGAAGAGCATTTTAGCAGAACATATTCTTCATTATTGTGTTAATTTATTGCTCAAGTTTTCTGTATTATCTGCACATTTTCGCTTTCACTACACACACGTAAACACACTGTTATCAAACCATTTTAATATGTTGTGGTAATGTTTGCAGGTGCGAGTGACTCCAGCCAGAACAGAGGCGACACGCGTCTCCTCTCCGCCACAGAGCGTCATCATCGCTGAAATAAACCATGGTATGTATCTACAATTCTCTAATAAATAATAGAAAACATTACTGTGAATATGAGCTCAGTGTTAATGGAGATAAACAGCTGGTGGGCTGCTATAACACTTAGAGAACGGAGATCCCGCTGGCGGCCACGCCATTCTTTTTGCAGCAGAAAGCTAAAAGCTGTTTCACGCTTCTTGCGTCCAGCACGGCCAGGAGGGCTGCAGGCGCAGCCTGATATCATGACTTACATACACGCCACTTTCTTAAGCCAAATGGCTGTTATGGTTTTGGTGTCTTTTCTTGTTGTATTGTAGTCTGTTTCCTGTTTTATTTTGGTAGTCTGGTTTTCTGTCTTGTCTCCTTGTCATTGTGTGATTTTCGGTCTTGTTTTGTTTCATGTTCTGTTTCCTGTTTTATTTTGGTAGTCTGGTTTTCTGTCTTGTCCCCTTGTCATTGTGTGATTTTTGGTCTTGTTTTGTTTCATGTTCTGTTTCCTGTTTTATTTTGGTAGTCTGGTTTTCTGTCATGTCTTGTCTCCTTGTCATTGTGTGATTTTCGGTCTTGTCTTGTTTCATGTTCTGTTTCCTGTTTTTTTTTGATAGTCTGGTTTTCTGTCTTGTCTCCTTGTCATTGTGTGAGTTTCGGTCCTGTCTTGTTTCATGTTCTGTTTCCTGTTTTATTTTTGGTAGTCTGGTTTTCTGTCTTGTCTTGTCTCCTTGTCATTGTGTGATTTTCGGTCTTGTCTTGTTTCATGTTCTGTTTCCTGTTTTATTTTGATAGTCTGGTTTTTCTGTCTTGTCCCCTTGTCATTGTGTGATTTTTCGGTCTTGTTTTGTTTCATGTTCTGTTTCCTGTTTTATTTTGATAGTCTGGTTTTCTGTCATGTCTTGTCTCCTTGTCATTGTGTGATTTTCGGTCTTGTCTTGTTTCATGTTCTGTTTCCTGTTTTTTTTTGATAGTCTGGTTTTCTGTCTTGTCCCCTTGTCATTGTGTGATTTTCGGTCTTGTCTTGTTTCATGTTCTGTTTCCTGTTTTATTTTGATAGTCTGGTTTTCTGTCATGTCTTGTCTCCTTGTCATTGTGTGATTTTCGGTCTTGTCTTGTTTCATGTTCTGTTTCCTGTTTTATTTTGATAGTCTGGTTTTCTGTCATGTCTCCTTGTCATTGTGTGATTTTTCGGTCTTGTCTTGTTTCATGTTCTGTTTCCTGTTTTATTTTGATAGTCTGGTTTTTCTGTCATGTCTTGTCTCCTTGTCATTGTGTGATTTTCGGTCTTGTCTTGTTTCATGTTCTGTTTCCTGTTTTATTTTGATAGTCTGGTTTTCTGTCATGTCTCCTTGTCATTGTGTGATTTTTCGGTCTTGTCTTGTTTCATGTTCTGTTTCCTGTTTTATTTTAGTAGTCTGGTTTTCTGTCATGTCTCCTTGTCATTGTGTGATTTTCGGTCTTGTCTTGTTTCATGTTCTGTTTCCTGTTTTATTTTGATAGTCTACTTTTCTGTCATGTCTCCTTGTCATTGTGTGATTTTCAGTCTTGTTTTGTTTCATGTTCTGTTTCCTGTTTTATTTTGATAGTCTGGTTTTTCTGTCATGTCTCCTTGTCATTGTGTGATTTTCAGTCTTGTCTTGTTTCATGTTCTGTTTCCTGTTTTATTTTGGTAGTCTGGTTTTCTGTCATGTCTCCTTGTCATTGTGTGATTTTCGGTCTTGTCTTGTTTCATGTTCTGTTTCCTGTTTTATTTTGATAGTCTGGTTTTCTGTCATGTCTTGTCTCCTTGTCATTGTGTGATTTTCAGTCTTGTCTTGTTTCATGTTCTGTTTCCTGTTTTATTTTGATAGTCTGGTTTTCTGTCTTGTCCCCTTGTCATTGTGTGATTTTTGGTCTTGTTTTGTTTCATGTTCTGTTTCCTGTTTTATTTTGGTAGTCTGGTTTTCTGTCATGTCTTGTCTCCTTGTCATTGTGTGATTTTTCAGTCTTGTCTTGTTTCATGTTCTGTTTCCTGTTTTTTTTTGATAGTCTGGTTTTCTGTCTTGTCCCCTTGTCATTGTGTGATTTTCGGTCTTGTTTTGTTTCATGTTCTGTTTCCTGTTTTATTTTGATAGTCTGGTTTTCTGTCATGTCTTGTCTCCTTGTCATTGTGTGATTTTTCAGTCTTGTCTTGTTTCATGTTCTGTTTCCTGTTTTATTTTGATAGTCTGGTTTTCTGTCTTGTCTTGTCTCCTTGTCATTGTGTGATTTTCGGTCTTGTCTTGTTTCATGTTCTGTTTCCTGTTTTATTTTGGTAGTCTGGTTTTCTGTCTTGTCTCCTTGTCATTGTGTGATTTTTCGGTCTTGTCTTGTTTCATGTTCTGTTTCCTGTTTTATTTTGGTAGTCTGGTTTTCTGTCTTGTCTCCTTGTCATTGTGTGATTTTCAGTCTTGTCTTGTTTCATGTTCTGTTTCCTGTTTTATTTTGATAGTCTGGTTTTCTGTCTTGTCTCCTTGTCATTGTGTGATTTTTCAGTCTTGTCTTGTTTCATGTTCTGTTTCCTGTTTTATTTTGGTAGTCTGGTTTTCTGTCTTGTCTCCTTGTCATTGTGTGATTTTTCGGTCTTGTCTTGTTTCATGTTCTGTTTCCTGTTTTATTTTGATAGTCTGGTTTTCTGTCATGTCTTGTCTCCTTGTCATTGTGTGATTTTTCGGTCTTGTCTTGTTTCATGTTCTGTTTCCTGTTTTATTTTGATTGTCTACTTTTTCTGTCATGTCTCCTTGTCATTGTGTGATTTTTCGGTCTTGTTTTGTTTCATGTTCTGTTTCCTGTTTTATTTTGGTAGTCTGGTTTTCTGTCATGTCTCCTTGTCATTGTGTGATTTTCGGTCTTGTCTTGTTTCATGTTCTGTTTCCTGTTTTATTTTGATAGTCTGGTTTTCTGTCATGTCTTGTCTCCTTGTCATTGTGTGATTTTTCGGTCTTGTCTTGTTTCATGTTCTGTTTCCTGTTTTATTTTGATAGTCTGGTTTTCTGTCATGTCTTGTCTCCTTGTCATTGTGTGATTTTCAGTCTTGTCTTGTTTCATGTTCTGTTTCCTGTTTTATTTTGATAGTCTACTTTTTCTGTCATGTCTCCTTGTCATTGTGTGATTTTCAGTCTTGTCTTGTTTCATGTTCTGTTTCCTGTTTTATTTTGGTAGTCTGGTTTTCTGTCATGTCTCCTTGTCATTGTGTGATTTTCAGTCTTGTCTTGTTTCATGTTCTGTTTCCTGTTTTATTTTGGTAGTCTGGTTTTTCTGTCATGTCTCCTTGTCATTGTGTGATTTTTCGGTCTTGTCTTGTTTCATGTTCTGTTTCCTGTTTTATTTTGATAGTCTGGTTTTCTGTCATGTCTTGTCTCCTTGTCATTGTGTGATTTTCAGTCTTGTTTTGTTTCATGTTCTGTTTCCTGTTTTATTTTGATAGTCTGGTTTTCTGTCATGTCTTGTCTCCTTGTCATTGTGTGATTTTCAGTCTTGTCTTGTTTCATGTTCTGTTTCCTGTTTTATTTTGATAGTCTACTTTTCTGTCATGTCTCCTTGTCATTGTGTGATTTTCAGTCTTGTCTTGTTTCATGTTCTGTTTCCTGTTTTATTTTGGTAGTCTGGTTTTCTGTCATGTCTCCTTGTCATTGTGTGATTTTCGGTCTTGTCTTGTTTCATGTTCTGTTTCCTGTTTTATTTTGATAGTCTACTTTTCTGTCATGTCTCCTTGTCATTGTGTGATTTTCGGTCTTGTTTTGTTTCATGTTCTGTTTCCTGTTTTATTTTGATAGTCTGGTTTTCTGTCATGTCTTGTCTCCTTGTCATTGTGTGATTTTCGGTCTTGTTTTGTTTCATGTTCTGTTTCCTGTTTTATTTTGATAGTCTGGTTTTCTGTCATGTCTTGTCTCCTTGTCATTGTGTGATTTTCAGTCTTGTCTTGTTTCATGTTCTGTTTCCTGTTTTATTTTGATAGTCTGGTTTTCTGTCTCGTCTTGTCTAGTTTTACTCCCTGTGTTTTCCCGCTCTTGTGATTTCCTGATGTTTTCCACCTGTTTCCCAGCCCTTGTGTCACCTGCCTCTTGTTACCTCGTTACCCTCTGTACTTAGTCTTTGTGTTCCCCTTGTCCTGTGTCAGATCATTGTGTGTTTTCGTGTTTGCTCGTGTCTCCCAGTGTCAGTTCATGTCTGATTCTTTGCTCCCTGGATTTCCTTTGTTCTCAAGTTTCTGGTTTGGTTCTGCTCTTGTTTTCTGGATTCCCTGTTTTGTTTTCTACACTCTGGATTAGTTTTTGCCTGCTGCTTTCAGGACTCCCTTTGTTTATTTGTACTTTGTTTTAATGGGCTAATAAATCTTCCACCTCAAGCTTTCTCCTGCCTGCCTGCCTGCTACCTGCCTTTGGGTCCTCAACTAACAGTGGCGTGTTATCTGTACGCATTTTGAGCTATCCGCGTGTATGTCTACGCTGTATACAGCGGACAGGTTGCAGACTGATCTCAATAAGTGGCATATGTATGACACACTCGTATGCCATTTTGGCGTTATCAAGACGCTTACATAATCGCTTTGTGGATGGTTGGGTTTAGGAAAACAATAATGGGAATATAATTATTATATGCTTTAATGTTTAATTTTCTTTAAAGCAGCAAAAAACGTAGCGTTAACAACGCACGTCCTGCGATGTGACTATCGCACATGCACACATCGCGATGTAGACGATGAAACTACATTTCGTGCAGCCCTAGCATTGATACGTTGGCCGCGGCCTTTCATCGTGTTTGCATCGCTGTGTGTTGTTGTGTTTGTTGTCTGACGTCAAACTGACACCAACATCGGTTAATTTGTGTCCATGGAAGACGTGTGGGATTGGGTCAATTGATGGAGAAGCCTGAGGAAGATCCACACCCCAAAAACAGTTCTGGACAGATTATGAGACAAAAGGTCCCCCACCCCCTCCGACAAGGAGCAAGAACCTCGAATAAAACACAGAGCCCACATTGTTGTAATGTTGCTGGATGTTTTGTGTCTTTTTGTGGCTGTTTTGTGTCTCTTTGCAGTTGTTTTGTGTCTTTCTGCAGTGATTTTGTGTCTCTTTGCAGTTGTTTTGTCTTTTTGCAGTGATTTTGTGTCCTCTTGTGCTGTTTTGTGTCTTTCTGCAGTGATTTAGTGTCTTCTTGTGGCTGTTTTGTGTCTTTCTGCAGTGATTTTGTCTTTTTGTGGCTGTTTTGTGTCTTTTTGCAGTGATTTTGTGTCCTCTTGTGCTGTTCTGTGTCTTTTTGCAGTGATTTTGTGTTCTCTTGTGCTGTTTTGTGTCTTTTTGCAGTGATTTTGTGTCTTTTTGTGGCTGTTTTGTGTCTTCTTGTGGCTGTTTTGTGTCTCTTTGCAGTTGTTTTGTGTCTCTTTGCAGTTGTTTTGTGGCTGTTTTGTGTCTCTGCAGTTGTTTTGTGTCTCTTTGCAGTTTTGTGTCTCTTTGCAGTTGTTTTGTGGCTGTTTTGTGTCTCTTTGCTGTTTTGTGTCTTCTTGTGGCTGTTTTGTGTCTTTTTGCAGTGATTTTGTGTCTTTTTGTGGCTGTTTTGTGTCTTCTTGTGGCTGTTTTGTGTCTCTTTGCAGTTGTTTTGTGTCTTTTTGTGGCTGTTTTGTGTCTCTTTGCAGTTTTGTGTCTCTTTGCAGTTGTTTTGTGGCTGTTTTGTGTCTCTTTGCAGTTTTGTGTCTCTTTGCAGTTGTTTTGTGTCTTTTTGTGGCTGTTTTGTGTCTTGATGTGGCTGTTTTGTGTCTCTTTGCAGTTGTTTTGTGTCTCTTTGCAGTTTTGTGTCTTTTTGTGGCTGTTTTGTGTCTTTTTGTGGCTGTTTTGTGTCTTGTTGTGGCTGTTTTGTGTCTCTTTGCAGTGATTTTGTGTCTCTTTGCAGTGATTTTGTGTCACTTTACAGTTGTGTCTTTTTGCAGTTTGTGTCTTTTTGCAGTGATTGTGTGTCCTCTTATGCTGTTTTGTGTCTTTCTGCAGTGATTTTGTCTCTTTGCAGTTGTTTTGTGTCTTTTTGCAGTTGTTTTGTGTCTTTTTGCAGTGATTTTGTGTCTTGATGTGGCTGTTTTGTGTCTCTTTGCAGTTGTTTTGTGTCTCTTTGCAGTTTTGTGTCTTTTTGTGGCTGTTTTGTGTCTTGTTGTGGCTGTTTTGTGTCTCTTTGCAGTGATTTAGTTTCTTCTTGCTGTTTTGTGTCTTTTTGCAGTGATTGTGTGTCCTCTTATGCTGTTTTGTGTCTTTTTGTGGCTGTTTTGTGTTTCTTTGCGGTTGTTTTGTGTTTCTTTACGGTTGTTTTGTGTCTCTTTGCAGTTGTTTTGTGTCTTTTTGTGTCGCGGCTGTTTTGTGTCTCTTTACAGTTGTTTTGTGGCTGTTTTGTGTCTTTTTGTGGCTGTTTTGTGTCTTGTTGTGGCTGTTTTGTGTCTTTTTGTGTCTCTTTACAGTTGTTTTGTGGCTGTTTTGTGTCTTTTGCAGTGATTTTGTGTCCTCAGAATATGAGAACATCTGTTTTGTGTCTCTTTGCAGTTGTTTTGTGTCTTTTTGTGTCGCGGCTGTTTTGTGTCTCTTTGCAGTGATTCTGTGTCTTTTTGTGGCTGTTTTGTGTCTCTTTGCAGTTTTGTGTCTTTTTGTGGCTGTTTTGTGTCTTGTTGTGGCTGTTTTGTGTCTCTTTGCAGTTGTTTTGTGTCTTTTTGTGTCGCGGCTGTTTTGTGTCTCTTTACAGTTGTTTTGTGGCTGTTTTGTGTCTTTTTGCAGTGATTTTGTGTCCTCAGAATATCAGAACATCTGGATTATAAAACAATCTATAATCCCTTTTTTTTGTTTTAAGTTTGAAAGCTCATTTATAGCAACAACTAACTTGATAAGATGTTCTTGTTGTGTTCAGGCCACATGTTGCTGTTGCTGTGACCTTATTGTTGTTTACTGATGCACATGTTGTACGAGGTTTTAATTAATCTTAAAGTGCAGTTTTAAATATCTAATCTGTCTGTATCTCTGTCTGCAGAGCCGGCCAGCAGACAGCAGGATCCTCACAGGAAAAGTTCCCCCAACACCAGCTGTCGCCTCAAACTGGAGAAACTGGAGCAGGTGTGTGTGTCTGTGTTTTGTCTCTGTGTGTGTCTGTGTCTGTGTGTGTGTGTGTGTATATGTGTGTGTGTGTGTGTGTGTGTGTGTGTCTGTGTATATGTTTGTGTGTGTGTGTCTGTGTGTGTGTGTGTGTGTGTGTCTGTCTGTGTGTATGTGTGTGTGTGTCTGTCTGTGTGTATGTGTGTGTGTGTGTCTGTCTGTGTGTATGTGTGTGTGTGTCTGTCTGTGTGTATGTGTGTGTGTTTTGTCTCTGTGTGTGTCTGTGTATATGTTTGTCTGTGTGTTTGTGTTTGTGTGTCTGTGTGTGTCTGTGTGTGTCTCTGTGTATATGTCTGTGTGTCTCTGTGTATAGTGTGTGTGTGTGTGTGTGTGTCTGTCTGTGTGTATGTGTGTGTGTGTTTGTCTCTGTGTGTGTCTGTGTATATGTTTGTCTGTGTGTTTGTGTTTGTGTGTCTGTGTGTGTCTGTGTATATGTTTGTCTGTGTGTATATGTTTGTGTGTGTGTGTCTGTCTGTGTGTGTCTGTGTGTGTGTCTGTGTGTGTCTCTGTGTATGTGTGTGTGTTTGTTTGTCTGTGTGTGTGTGTGTGTTTATGTTTGTCTGTGTGTGTGTGTGTGTGTGTGTGTGTGTGTGTGTGTGTGTGTGTGTGTGTGTCTCTGTGTATGTGTGTGTCTGTGTATATGTTTGTCTGTGTGTGTGTGTGTGTCTGTGTGTGTGTGTGTGTGTGTGTGTGTCTCTGTGTATGTGTATGTGTGTGTGTTTATGTTTGTGTGTGTCTGTGTGTCTGTGTGTGTGTGTGTGTGTGTGTGTCTCTGTGTGTGTGTGTGTGTTTATGTTTGTCTGTGTGTGTGTGTGTGTGTGTGTGTGTGTGTGTGTGTGTGTGTAGGATCTGCAGCACCACAATACTTCATTCAGAATGCTTTGACACATATTTTGCAGCCCCCCCCCCTGCGATTTGGATATTGCACTAGTCCATATTGTAATTTTGATAACAACAAGCAACAACCTACAAGCCAACACACACAAAGATGGATCTATGAAAACAAAACCGAGGACACAGAACACTAAAAAAACCTTGTATCTCCAAGTCTGATAATCGCTGAGATGAAGGATTCCCCTTTTGGATCTGAATGCAGACACAGAGCTGGAAGCAGGAGATACAGTAAACAGTTTTTATTGGATAGTGACAGCAGGCATGTGGCTGTTGGTCAATGTTTGTTTCAGTGGTATCACCGCTGTGGATTGATTTGTGTGTGTGTCACTGTGTGTGTGTGTGTGTGTGTGAGTGTCACTGTGTGTGTGTGTGTGTGTGTGTCACTGTGTGTGTGTTCTGTATCTGTCACTGTGTGTGTGTGTGTGTGTGTGAGTGTCACTGTGTGTGTGTGTGTGTGAGTGTCACTGTGTGTGTGTTCTGTATCTGTCACTGTGTGTGTGTGTGTGTGTGTGTGTGTGTGTGTGTGTTCTGTATCTGTCACTGTGTGTGTGTGTGTGTGTGTGTGTGTGTGTGTGTCACTGTGTGTGTGTTCTGTATCTGTCACTGTGTGTGTGTCACTGTGTGTGTGTGTGTGACTGTGTGTGTGTGTCACTGTGTGTGTGTCACTGTGTGTGTGTCACTGTGTGTGTGTGTGTGTGTGTGTGTGTGTGTGTGTGTGTGTGTGTGTGTGTGTGTGTGTGTGTGTGTGTGTGTGTGTCACTGTGTGTGTGTGTGTGTGTGTGTCACTGTGTGTGTGTGTGTGTCACTGTGTGTGTGTCTGTGTCACTGTGTGTGTGTGTTCTGTATCTGTCACTGTGTGTGTGTCTGTGTCACTGTCTGTGTGTGTGTCTGTGTTTGTGTGTGTGTGTCTGTGCGCGTGTGTGTCTGTGTCATTGTGTGTATGTTCTGTGTGTGTGCGTGTTCTTGTACATTTATATTTGTGGGGACCAATTAAGAGTTTTACACCTTTTGGCGTTTTACAAAGTGAGGACATTTCACTCGGTCCCCACTTTGTACATATATATAAAATAGTGTTTAAAGATGTAGACTTGGTGTCGAACAGCAGGGGCGTCACTGCTGGGTGCATTGATCTGTGTGTGTGTGTGTACGTGCAGGCTCTGGATCTGCTCGGTCTGAAGCCCACAGACGATCAGCAGCAGGTGCTCAGGTCCAGACTACGAGCGGATCCAGCGGGAACAGTGGCCTTCACAGGTAAGACTCTCCTTCATAAACCTCCATTTTGTAAAATAAAAGAACTTCAACCTTCATGTTTGTTTGTGTTGAGAGGTTCCCGTCAGTATGTTGGAAGGTTACTGTAAAACAGATGTTAGAGGATCAACGTGAGTAGGATATATTGTTTTTACATCGTCACGGTATTATCGACCGGTGGAACAAACGCAACGTAAAAGGCTGAATCGGGAGAAAACTGCACTGTGAAATGTTTACTGTTCATTCAATTCAATGTTCAATTTGGGCACTAAAAGAATGATTTCTGACCTTCTGGCTGACTGACTGACTGACCTTCTGACTGACTGGCTGGCTGACTTTCTGACTGACTTTCTGGCTGGCTGACTGACTATCTTACTGTCTTACTGACTGACTTTCTGGCTGGCTGACTTTCTGACTGGCTGGCTGACTTTCTGGCTGGCTGGCTGACTTTCTGGCTGGCTGGCTGACTTTCTGGCTGGCTGACTGACTGACTGACTTTCTGACTGACTGGCTGACTGACTTTCTGGCTGGCTGACTGACTGACTGTCTTACTGACTGACTTTCTGACTGGCTGGCTGACTGACTTTCTGGCTGGCTGACTGACTGACTATCTTACTGTCTTACTGACTGACTGACTGTCTTTCCGACTGACTGACTGACTTTCTGGCTGGCTGGCTGACTGACTGACTTTCTGACTGACTGACTGACTATCTTACTGTCTTACTGACTGACTTTCTGGCTGGCTGACTGACTATCTTACTGTCTTACTGACTGACTTTCTGGCTGGCTGACTGACTGACTATCTTACTGTCTTACTGACTGACTGACTGTCTTTCCGACTGACTGACTGACTTTCTGGCTGGCTGGCTGACTGACTGACTTTCTGACTGACTGGCTGACTGACTTTCTGGCCGGCTGGCTGGCTGGCTGACTGGCTGACTGACTGACCTTCTGACTGGCTGGCTGACTGACTTTCTGGCCGGCTGGCTGGCTGGCTGGTTGGCTGACTGACTGACCTTCTGACTGACTGGCTGGCTGACTTTCTGACTGACTTTCTGGCTGGCTGACTGACTGACTATCTTACTGTCTTACTGACTTTCTGACTGGCTGGCTGACTGACTTTCTGGCTGGCTGGCTGGCTGACTGACTTTCTGACTGACTTTCTGGCTGGCTGACTGACTTTCTGGCTGGCTGACTGACTGACTGACTTTCTGGCTGGCTGACTGACTGACTGACTTTCTGACTGACTTTCTGACTGGCTGGTTGACTGACTTTCTGGCTGGCTGACTGACTATCTTACTGTCTTACTGACTGACTTTCTGGCTGGCTGACTGACTGACTATCTTACTGTCTTACTGACTTTCTGGCTGGCTGACTGACTGACTATCTTACTGACTGACTGACTTTCTGACTGACTTTCTGACTGACTGACTGACTGACTTTCTGGCTGGCTGACTGACTGACTGACTTTCTGACTAACTGACTTTCTGACTCGCTGGCTGACTGACTTTCTGGCTGGCTGACTGACTGACTATCTTACTGTCTTACTGACTGACTGACTGAATTTCTGGCTGGCTGACTGACTGTCTTACTGACTGACTGACTGACTTTCTGACTGGCTGGCTGACTGACTTTCTGGCTGGCTGACTGACTATCTTACTGTCTTACTGACTGACTGACTGTCTTTCTGACTGACTGACTGACTTTCTGGCTCGCTGACTGACTTTCTGGCTGGCTGACTGACTGACTATCTTACTGTCTTACTGACTGACTGACTGACTGTCTTTCTGACTGACTGACTTTCTGGCTGGCTGACTGACTGACTATCTTACTGTCTTACTGACTGACTGACTGACTTTCTGGCTGGCTGACTGACTGACTATCTTACTGACTGACTGACTGACTGTCTTTCTGACTGACTGTCTTTCTGACTGACTGACTGACTTTCTGACTGACTTTCTGACTGACTGACTGACTTTCTGGCTGACTGACTGACTTTCTGACTGACTTTCTGACTGACTGACTGACTTTCTGGCTGGCTGGCTGACTGACTGACTTTCTGACTGACTGACTTTCTGACTGGCTGGCTGACTGACTGACTGACTATCTTACTGTCTTACTGACTGACTTTCTGACTGACTGTCTTTCTGACTGACTGACTGACTGACTTTCTGGCTGGCTGGCTGACTGACTGACTGACTTTCTGACTGACTTTCTGGCTGGCTGGCTGGCTGGCTGACTGACTTTCTGACTGACTGGCTGACTGACTTTCTGACTGACTGACTTTCTGACTGGCTGGCTGACTGACTGACTTTCTGACTGTCTGTCTGGCTGTTCTGCAGCCATCACTGTCTGACTGACTGACTGACTCTGTCTGACCGTCTGACTGACTGTCTCTCTGTCTGACCGACTGTCTATCTGACTGACTCTGTCTGACCGTCTGACTCTTTCTGGCTGGCTGGCTGACTGACTGTCTGTGTGTTTTGTGTTTGCAGATTTTGAGAGCCAGATCAGGGAGCTGTTCAGGCCTCAGCTGGAGGAGTTGGCCGTCACTCAGCCGGGGTCGAGGTTCACGTCTGAGGAGCTGTCCAGTTTGTTGGAGTCGCCCACCAGCGCACCGGTAGGAGCTGCCTGCAGATCTGCTGCTGGGTCACACAGAGGTCACAGTGTTTAACCCTTGTATTGTCCCGTTTTTAACATCAGAAATATGGGTTTCTTTGAACCAAATTGTCCAAAAATAACATGGATGTACGATGTATGGAATTAATACAACGTTTAAACAAAAATAATGATAATTTTTGGTGACAAACGTCGGAAGAGAAAGCGCCAAAAATGTGATAAAAAAAAAAAACGCCAAAAAATTGGAAAAAAGCGACAAACGACAAAAAAAAACATCGGGAAAAAAAGTGACAAAAAAAACATCGGGAAAAAAAGTGACAAAAAAAACATCGGGAAAAAAAGTGACAAAAAAAAACATCGGGAAAAAAAGTGAAAAAAAAAAATCTGGAAAAAAAGTGACAAAAAACGCACAATGTTTATTTTAATAAATGCTGAAATAAATGACCAAAAAAGAAGACAAAAGAAAATCGCCAAAGGTAACACAAACATGTTAAAAAAAGTGACAAAAAAGTAAAAAACAAATCGGAAAAAGCGACAAAAACGCGTTAAAAAAACGCCAAAAAGTGAAGAAAAAAAAACATCGGAAAAAAGCGACAAAAACGTCGGAAAAAAGTGACAAAACATCGGAAAAAGACGACAAAAATGTGTTAAAAAAAAATTGGGAAAAAAAGTGAAAAAAAACATTGGAAAAAGCGACAAACGTCGGAAGAAAAAGCGACAAAAACGTGATAAAAAAAAATGCCAAAAAATTGGAAAAAAGCGACAAACGACAAAAAAAATCGGGAAAAAAAAGTGACAAAAAAAAACATCGGGAAAAAAAGTGAAAAAAAAAAATCTGGAAAAAAAGTGACAAAAAACGCACAATGTTTATTTTAATAAATGCTGAAATAAATGACCAAAAAAAATAAAAAATCGAAAAAACGACAAAAGTATGAAAATCTTCGCCAAAGGTGACGCAAACTTGTTAAAAAAAACGTGTTAAAAAATTTACAATCATAATTAAAAAACGCCCAAAAAGTGACCAAAAAACATCGAAAAAAGTGACAAAAAACATCGGAAAAAAAGTGACAAAAAAACATCGGAAAAAAAGGGAAAAAAACATTGGGAAAAAAGTGACAAACATCGGAAAAAAAAGTGACAAAAAACATCGGGAAAAAAAGTGACAAAAACATTGGGAAAAAAAGTGACAATAAAAACATCGGGGAAAAAAAAGTGACAAAAAAACATCGGGGAAAAAAGTGAAAAAGAATATTGGAAAAAAAGTGACAAAAAAACATCGGGAAAAAAAGTGACAAAAAACTGTGGAACTATGGAACCCATACAACGTTTAAAACAAAAATAATGATAATTTTTGGGTGTTTTTTGTCAATTTTTTAGCATTTAAACATATTTTTTAAAATGGTTTCAAAACCGTGTCCTGACTTTGACGGTCTGTGATCCACCACAACTTGCTCTGATCTTAACTAATAGTCAAAATAATTAATAATGTCTTCTTTTTTAACTCAAAAATTTCACCAATTTGACCAAAATGTCAGAAAAAGCACCAAAAATAGTTCATTTTCAGTTTTGACCCGCTAGGAACACAAGTTCATGGTCGACTGGAAGACAACACGAGAGTTAACTTCCTGTTGTCCTTCACAAAAACTTTCTCTATCAGATCTGAGACAAAAGAACATTGCCAAAGGTAACACAAACGTGTTAAAAAAGTGACAAAAAAGTAAAAAACAAATCGGAAAAAGCGACAAAAACGCGTTAAAAAAAACTGCAAAAAAGTGAAGAAAAAAAAACCATCGGAAAAAGCGACAAAAACGTCGGAAAAAGTGACAAAACATCGGAAAAAGCGACAAAAACGTCGGAAAAAGTGACAAAACATCGGAAAAAGCGACAAAAATGTGTTAAAAAAAAAATTGGGAAAAAAGTGAAAAAAAAACATCGGAAAAAGCGACAAACGTTGGAAAAAGCAACAAAAAACGTCGGAAAAAGCGACAAAAACGTGATTAAAAAAAAAAACGCCAAAAAATTGGAAAAAAGCGACAAACGACAAAAAAAAACATCGGGAAAAAAAGTGACAAAAAAAACATCGGGAAAAAAAGTGACAAAAAAAACATCGGGAAAAAAAGTGACAAAAAAAACATCGGGAAAAAAAGTGACAAAAAAAACATCGGAAAAAAAAGTGACAAAAAAAACATCGGGAAAAAATAGTGAAAAAAAAGAATCTGGAAAAAAAAGTGACAAAAAACGCACAATGTTTATTTTAATAAATGCTGAAATAAATGACCAAAAAAAAAAAAAAATCGAAAAAACGACAAAAGTATGAAAATCTTCGCCAAAGGTGACGCAAACTTGTTAAAAAAAAAACGCCAAAAAAACGTGTTAAAAAATTGACAATCATAATTAAAAAAAACGCCCAAAAAGTGACCAAAAAAAACATCGGAAAAAAGTGACAAAAAAACATCGGGAAAAAAAGTGACAAAAAACTGTGGAACTATGGAACCCATACAACGTTTAAACAAAAATAATGATAATTTTTGGGTGTTTTTTGTCAATTTTTTAGCATTTAAACATATTTTTTAAAATGGTTTCAAAACCGTGTCCTGACTTTGACGGTCTGTGATCCACCACAACTTGCTCTGATCTTAACTAATAGTCAAAATAATTAATAATGTCTTCTTTTTTAACTCAAAAATTTCACCAATTTGACCAAAATGTCAGAAAAAGCACCAAAAATAGTTCATTTTCAGTTTTGACCCGCTAGGAACACAAGTTCATGGTCGACTGGAAGACAACACGAGAGTTAACTTCCTGTTGTCCTTCACAAAAACTTTCTCTATCAGATCTGAGACAAAAGAAAATCGCCAAAGGTAACACAAACATGTTAAAAAAAGTGACAAAAAAGTAAAAAACAAATCAGAAAAAGCGACAAAAAATGCGTTAAAAAAAACCCGCCAAAAAAGTGAAGAAAAAAAAACATCGGAAAAAGCGACAAAAACGTCGGAAAAGAGTGACAAAACATCGGAAAAAGCGACAAAACGTCGGAAAAAGTGACAAAACATCGGGAAAAGCGACAAAAATGTGTTAAAAAAAATTGGGAAAAAAAGTGAAAAAAAACATCGGAAAAAGCGACAAACGTCGGAAGAAAAGCGACAAAAACGTGATAAAAAAAACGCCAAAAAAATTGGAAAAAAGCGACAAACGACAAAAAAACATCGGGAAAAAAAGTGACAAAAAAACATCGGAAAAAAGTGAAAAAAAGAATCTGGAAAAAAAGTGACAAAAAAACGCACAATGTTTATTTTAATAAATGCTGAAATAAATGACCAAAAAAAATCGAAAAAAACGACAAAAGTATGAAAATCTTCGCCAAAGGTGACGCAAAACTTGTTAAAAAAAAACGTGTTAAAAAATTGACAATCATAATTAAAAAAACGCCCAAAAAGTGACCAAAAAACTGTGGAACTATGGAACCCATACAACGTTTAAACAAAAATAATGATAATTTTTGGGTGTTTTTTGTAAATTTTTTAGCATTTAAACATATTTTTTTTAAATGGTTTCAAAACCGTGTCCTGACTTTGACAGTCTGTGATCCACCACAACTTGCTCTGATCTTAACTAATAGTCAAAATAATTAATAATGTCTTCTTTTTTAACTCAAAAAATTTCACCAATTTGACCAAAATGTCAGAAAAAAGCACCAAAAATAGTTAATTTTCAGTTTTGACCCGCTAGGAACACAAGTTCATGGTCGACTGGAAGACAACACGAGAGTTAACTTCCTGTTGTCCTTCACAAAAACTTTCTCTATCAGATCTGAGACAAAAGAAAATCGCCAAAGGTAACACAAACATGTTAAAAAAGTGACAAAAAAGTAAAAAACAAATCAGAAAAGCGACAAAAATGCGTTAAAAAAACCGCCAAAAAAGTGAAGAAAAAAAACATCGGAAAAAGCGACAAAAACGTCGGAAAAAGTGACAAAACATCGGAAAAAGCTGACAAAAACGTCGGAAAAAGTGACAAAACATCGGAAAAAGCGACAAAAATGTGTTAAAAAAAATTGGGAAAAAAAGTGAAAAAAAACATCGGAAAAAGCGACAAACGTCGGAAGAAAAAGCGACAAAACGTGATAAAAAAACGCAAAAAATTGGAAAAAACGACAAAACGACAAAAAAACATCGGGATGACAAAAAAAACATCGTGACAAAAACATCGGGAAAAAAAGTGACAAAAACATCGGGGAAAAAAGTGACAAAAAACATCGGAAAAAAAGTGACAAAAAAACATCGGGAAAAAAAGTGAAAAAAAGAATCTGGAAAAAAAGTGACAAAAACGCACAATGTTTATTTTAATAAATGCTGAAATAAATGACCAAAAAAAATCGAAAAAACGACAAAAGTATGAAAAATCTTCGCCAAAGGTGACGCAAACTTGTTAAAAAAAACGTGTTAAAAAATTGACAATCATAATTAAAAAAACGCCCAAAAAAGTGACCAAAAAAACTGTGGAACTATGGAACCCATACAACGTTTAAACAAAAATAATGATAATTTTTGGGTGTTTTTGTAAATTTTTTAGCATTTAAACATATTTTTTTAAAATGGTTTCAAAACCGTGTCCTGACTTTGACAGTCTGTGATCCACCACAACTTGCTCTGATCTTAACTAATAGTCAAAATAATTAATAATGTCTTCTTTTTTAACTCAAAAAATTTCACCAATTTGACCAAAATGTCAGAAAAAAGCACCAAAAATAGTTAATTTTCAGTTTTGACCCGCTAGGAACACAAGTTCATGGTCGACTGGAAGACAACACGAGAGTTAACTTCCTGTTGTCCTTCACAAAAAACTTTCTCTATCAGATCTGAGACAAAAAGAAAATCGCCAAAGGTAACACAAACATGTTAAAAAAAGTGACAAAAAAGTAAAAAACAAATCAGAAAAAGCGACAAAAATGCGTTAAAAACGCCAAAAAAGTGAAGAAAAAAAACATCGGAAAAAGCGACAAAAACGCCGGAAAAAGTGACAAAACATCGGAAAAAGCGACAAAAACGTCGGAAAAGTGACAAAACATCGGAAAAGCTGACAAAATGTGTTATTGGGAAAAAAGTGAAAAAAAACATCGGAAAAAGCGACAAACGTCGGAAGAAAAGCGACAAAAACGTGATAAAAAAACGCCAAAAATTGGAAAAAAGCGACAAACGACAAAAAAACATCGGGAGTGACAAAAAAAACATCGGGAAAAAAAGTGACAAAAACATCGGAAAAAAAAGTGATAAAAACATCGGGAAAAAAAGTGACAAAAAAAACATCGGGAAAAAAAGTGACAAAAAAAAACATCGGGAAAAAAAGTGAAAAAAAAAAATCTGGAAAAAAAGTGACAAAAAACGCACAATGTTTATTTTAATAAATGCTGAAATAAATGACCAAAAAAAAATCGAAAAAACGACAAAAGTATGAAAATCTTCGCCAAAGGTGACGCAAACTTGTTAAAAAAAAAACGCCAAAAAAACGTGTTAAAAAATTGACAATCATAATTAAAAAAACGCCCAAAAAGTGACCAAAAAAACTGTGGAACTATGGAACCCATACAACGTTTAAACAAAAATAATGATAATTTTTGGGTGTTTTTTGTAAATTTTTAGCATTTAAACATATTTTTTTAAATGGTTTCAAAACCGTGTCCTGACTTTGACAGTCTGTGATCCACCACAACTTGCTCTGATCTTAACTAATAGTCAAAATAATTAATAATGTCTTCTTTTTAACTCAAAAAATTTCACCAATTTGACTCAAAATGTCAGAAAAAAGCACCAAAATAGTTCATTTTCAGTTTTGACCCGCTAGGAACACAAGTTCATGGTCGACTGGAAGACAACACGAGAGTTAACTTCCTGTTGTCCTTCACAAAAACTTTCTCTATCAGATCTGAGACAAAAGAACATTGCCAAAGGTAACACAAACGTGTTAAAAAAGTGACAAAAAAGTAAAAAACAAATCGGAAAAGCGACAAAAAACGCGTTAAAAAAAACCCGCCAAAAAAGTGAAGAAAAAAAAGAAAAACATCGGAAAAAAGCTGACAAAAACGTCGGAAAAAAGTGACAAAACATCGGAAAAAGCGACAAAAATGTGTTAAAAAAAAAATTGGGAAAAAAGTGAAAAAAAAACATCGGAAAAAGCGACAAACGTTGGAAAAAGCAACAAAAAACGTCGGAAAAAGCGACAAAAACGTGATTAAAAAAAAAAACGCCAAAAAATTGGAAAAAAGCGACAAACGTGTACAAAAAATGACAAAAAATTTGAATAAAATCAAGAAAAAGTGTAGAGCAGAACAACTATATACTGAAATTTCGACCGAGAAAAACGCACACAATGTTTATTTTAATAAATGCTGAAATAAATGACCAAAAAAAAATCTAAAAACGCCAAAAGTATGAAAATCTTCGCCAAAGGTGACGCAAACTTGTTAAAAAAAAAAAGCCAAAAAAACTTGTTAAAAAATTGACAATCATAATTAAAAAAATGCCCAAAAAGTGACAAAAAAACATCGGAAAAAAGTGACAAAAAAAACATCGGAAAAAAAGGGACAAAAAACATCGGGAAAAAAGTGACAAAAAACATCGGGTTAAAAAGTGACAAACATCGGAAAAAAAGTGACAAAAAAACATTGGGGAAAAAAAGTGACAATAAAAACATCGGGGGAAAAAAAAGTGACAAAAAAAACATCGGGGAAAAAGTGAAAAAGAATATTGGAAAAAAGTGACAAAAAACATCGGGAAAAGTGACAAAAAAAACATCGGGAAAAGTGACAAAAAACATCGGGAAAAGTGACAAAAAACATCGGGAAAAGTGACAAAAAACATCGGGAAAAAAAGTGACAAAAAAAACATCGGGAAAAAAAGTGACAAAAAACATCGGGGAAAAAAGTGACAAAAAACATCGGGGAAAAAAGTGACAAAAAACATCGGGAAAAAAGTGACAAACATCGGAAAAAAAGTGACAATAAAAACATCGGGGGAAAAAAAAGTGACGAAAAAAAATATCGGGAAAAAGCGACAAAAAACTTGCTAAAGTGAAAAACAACTAACGTTGAAATTTCGACCCGGAAAAACACAAAGTTGCAGGTCAACGGGACGACATCACAAGGGTTAACTATGTCATCCTGTGATGTCATCCTGTGATGTCATCCTGTGATGTCATCCTGTGATGTCATCCTGTGATGTGCTGCGGCTCAGAGTCGCGTCGATATGGACGCTGTGACATCGATCTGTTGACGCGTGAACCGTCCAATCAGCAAGCTGCAACAGATTCTCTCTCACAGTGTCAGAGAACAACCAATCACAGCACAGTTTCTGAAATAAACCCATAACTCAATGTCGCCAGATCTTTCCGGGCTTCACTGGACGGTTTTTTTTAGGCTTTCTTTACGTTTTTTCCACAAAAAAAGATTCGGACATATTTGGCGCTTTTCCAACATTTTTGAAAAAAGATTCCCTAGTTTCTGTCGCTTTTTCTGACGTCTTTGACATTTTTTCCAGCGGTTTTTTGGGTGTCTGCTGTCTGACTTTAAACTGTTCTGACTTTTTTATCGGATGTTTTTGGCCGATCGTTTCTGTTCTAATGTTGAAAACGTTAAACCGTCTTCAGAGAATCAAACGTTGATTAATAGCAGCGATAGCTCCCAATCTCATCAGAGGGTTTAACACATGAGTCAACATGTTAACACATGAAGGACTGACTGACTGTTCTGCAGCCATCACTGTCTGTCTGACTGTCTGTCTGACTGACTGGTTGTCTGACTGACTGTCTGACTGGTTGTCTGACTGACTGTCTGACTGTTCTGCAGCCATCACTGTCTGACTGGTTGTCTGACTGTCTGTCTGACTGTCTGACTGACTGTCTGGCTGGTTGTCTGTCTGACTGGTTGTCTGACTGTCTGGTTGTCTGGCTGTTCTGCAGCCATCACTGTCTGACTGGTTGTCTGGCTGACTGTCTGGCTGTCTGACTGGTTGTCTGGCTGGTTGTCTGGCTGTTCTGCAGCCATCACTGTCTGACTGGTTGTCTGACTGACTGACTGGTTGTCTGACTGTCTGTCTGGTTGTCTGACTGTCTGTCTGACTGTTCTGCAGCCATCACTGTCTGTCTGACTGTCTGTCTGACTGACTGGTTGTCTGACTGACTGTCTGACTGGTTGTCTGGCTGGTTGTCTGTCTGACTGGTTGTCTGACTGACTGTCTGACTGGTTGTCTGGCTGGTTGTCTGTCTGACTGGTTGTCTGACTGTCTGTCTGACTGTTCTGCAGCCATCACTGTCTGACTGGTTGTCTGGCTGACTGTCTGTCTGACTGGTTGTCTGACTGACTGTCTGACTGACTGGTTGTCTGACTGACTGTCTGACTGGTTGTCTGGCTGGTTGTCTGTCTGACTGGTTGTCTGACTGTCTGTCTGACTGTCTGACTGACTGTCTGACTGTTCTGCAGCCATCACTGTCTGGCTGACTGTCTGTCTGACTGTCTGTCTGACTGGTTGTCTGACTGTCTGCAGCTGACTGTCTGACTGGCTGTCTGACTGTCTGTCTGACTGTCTGGCTGACTGTCTGACTGGCTGTCTGACTGTCTGACTGTCTGGCTGACTGACTGTCTGACTGGCTGACTGACTGGTTGTCTGACTGGCTGTCTGACTGGTTGTCT
>NC_135875.1:1085812-1095812 GCF_031162955.1 Sander vitreus | reverse complement strand
CTTGACTACACCGCTGGGAAAAAGTGACAAAGTGTTTGCACTGACTGTGTGTAGTTAAGGTAATGAAGTTAGCCATGGACACGCCTCTTTTTATTCGGAAAAGGCGCCAAAAACTCGAGAATGAAAGCGAAAAGAAACTCAGGCTATGTTCACACTGGGCATCATTACATTATACATTACATACATTACATACATTACATTATACATTACATACATTACATACATTACATTATACATTACATACATTACATTATACATTACATACATTACATTATACATTACATACATTATACATTACATACATTACATATATTATACATTACATACATTACATTATACATTACATAATTACATTACATACATTATATACATACATTACATTATACATTACATACATTATACATTACATACATTATATATTACATACATTATACATTACATACATTATACATTACATACATTATATACATACATTACATACATTACATACATTATACATTACATACATTATATATTACATACATTGTATACATTACTTACATACATACATTACATACATTACATACATTATACATTGCATAAATTATACATTACATAATTACATTATACATTACATAAATACATTACATACATTACATACATTACATATATTATACATTACATACATTACATTATACATTACATACATTACATACATTACATTATACATTACATACATTACATTATACATTACATACATTACATTATACATTACATACATTACATACATTACATTATACATTACATACATTACATACATTACATTATACATTACATACATTATACATTACATACATTATACACATTACATACATTACATTATACATTACATTATACATTACATTATACATTACATACATTACATTATACATTACATTATACATTACATTATATACATTATACATTACATACATTATACATTACACATTACATTCTACATTATACATTACATACATTACATACGTTATACATTACATAATTACATTATACATTACATACATTACATTATACATTACATTATACATTACATTATACATTACATACATTACATTATACATTACATTATACATTACATACATTACATACATTACATTATACATTACATACATTACATTATACATTACATACATTACATTATACATTACATTATACATTACATACATTACATACATTACATACATTACATTATACATTACATTATACATTACATACATTACATACATTACATTATACATTACATACATTACATTATACATTACATTATACATTATATACATTATACATTACATACATTACATACATTACATTATACATTACATACATTACATTATACATTACATACATTACATTATACATTACATACATTACATACATTATACATTACATACATTACTTACATTACATACATTATACATTACATACATTATACATTACATACATTACATACATTATACATTACATACATTACTTACATTACATACATTACATACATTACATACATTACATACATTATACATTACATACATTACATGATACATTACACACATTACATACATTACATACATTACATACATTACATACATTATACATTACATACATTACATGATACATTACACACATTATACATTACATACATTACATACATTATACATTACATACATTACTTACATTACGTTATACATTACATACATTAAATACATTATACATTACATACATTATACATTACATACATTACATACATTACATTACATACATTACATGATACATTACATTACATACATTACATTACATACATTACATACATTATACATTACACACATTACATACATTACATACATTACATTACATACATTATACATTACATACATTACATACATTATACATTACACACATTACATACATTACATACATTACATTATAATCCTGTGGAGTAAACGGTGTTTTCAAAAAAGTTGTGAGTGCTTTTTTAACATAGCCTTAGTCTTGTGTGTGTGTGTGTGTGTGTGTGTGTTTGTGTGTCTCTGTGTGTGTCTCTGTGTGTGTGTGTCTCTGTGTGTGTGTGTGTGTTTGTGTGTGTCTCTCTGTGTGTGTCTGTGTATGTGTGTCTCTGTGTGTGTGTGTGTGTGTCTGTTGACTCATCCCTCTGTTGTTTTGCAGCTTTGGAGACGTTAAGACGGGGGCGTCGTCCCAAGGCGTCCCTCCGCGCTACAAGAAGAGTCTGTGGACGGCCGCGACGCTCGGCCAGGAGGCGAAAGATCTAACGCGGACCGTCCGAGCCCTCCTGGAGGCCGACTGTAAGTGACGTCCAAACATCTGAACGCACGCCCTGGCCCGCATGTTGCCCTTTCTCTCTGTTTCCGTGCTGCCCTGCATGCCTCAGACGATCGTGCTTGCTGAGAGTTAACTGTCCTCCCCGTTGCAGTGCTGACCTTCTAGAGGAGCGACAGTCCGTCACGCAGCGACGCTCCGAGATGTCTGCAGGACTTCAACCGCCAACCCAAACTCTCCCCCTCCCCCGACAACCCCTGGTCCAAACCCCACCACCCTCCCGCCAAAAACCTACAAACAAGGGGCAAAAACATTGGAAAAAGCATCCAAAATGTTGGAGAAAGCATCAAAAACGGAGAAAAGCAACAAATAAAGGCAAAAGAAAGACAAAAAGTTCAGAAAAAGTGAAAAAGGTGTCAAATATGGGGTTCCGTTTGTGCCAAAATTAAGTCGACATGCTCACTGTCGTCCATGTCTATAGCTGTGTCACATTCGGTAGTACACTGCTAATGTGCACTGACCACTTCCTGCCGTAGTGCCCACTTTCATTGGTTAGTATTGTCCCAAAAGGAACACTTATGTTAAAACACAGATTCAGCAACATGCACGGCCTATTTCTCGCTTAAAATGTTTTCAGAAACACGTTTCGGTGAACTATTTTCATAAATATAAGATCGTCTTCTGAACGAGCCTCCATTATTTCTCGGTTGTGAAATGTGGGAGAAGCCAGACCCACGTGACGCGTTCGTCCAATCAGCTGCCGGTCGACGTCCCTGGTCCCTCCCATTTCCTCTTTGTAGTCCAGATGGCGTCCGTTTAGTGCGAATAGGGTCCATCGTTCCACGCTGAACCTTTTGACCGTTTTTAGGGGGTCATCCTGGTACTTTTACTGCACTGACTTTCTGCGTTATCTACACTATGTACTTAAAACTGTTTGTAGTGCAAGTAGGCAGTTTGAGACACAGCCTAAGTGTCTGCTTACTGTCTATGTCTGTCTGTCGATTGTTCACATGACTCCACTTTTGTCTGTGTCAACTCAACGTACTCCTGTCGTCTGTTGCCCTCCTTGTCATTTGGCTGCGTTGTCTTGCTGTGCCAATGCTGGACACATAGTCATGACTAACAATGATACTGTGAAACGTCATGTCACAGCATTGACACAGCAAGACGACACGGTCAAATGACAAGGAGGGCAACAGACGACAGGTGACATGGTCCGTTCATGCCACCTGGGAATATCAGGGACCGCGCCTGTGACTACGTTGTTTTTCCGACTGCCAGCGTTCATGTGCTTCACTGTCTATGCGTGTTCTTATAGACCCTTTGCATGGTATGTGGGTAGTAGAGGGTGATACGGGAATCAGTTGTCGCTCCCATCCCATCCCGAGCCCACGAAAATACTCCGTCATATCCCGATCACGTGATCAAGAGGTACCTCATAATGGCAAATATAAGACATCAATCTAGGGTTTATTTTGTATTAACATCTCGTCTTTACTTAAGTAAAGATTTATATAATTATTATGTAGCCCATGTTTTTAGAGGACATGGTCGGTCGTGGCTCGATCGCGACATTGTGAAATCCTGGAGGGACTGATAGACAGTAAGCAGACACATAGACATGGACGACACACGGACGACAGTTAGCATGTCGACTTAATTTTGGCACAAACGGAAACCCCTTAGTCAAAATCCCTTGAATGAAATGTGTTTGTGTGTCTGTTGCTGCCCTGCATGCCTCCGACTTCCACCTGGCCTTCTAGAGAAGAGACTGTCTCCGAGAGGTCTGCAGGACTTCAACCGCCAACCAACTGTGAAAACCCCAAAACTCTCTCCTCCCAGACAGCTCCTCGTCTCCTCCGTACCTGCTAGCAACGGACTCATGTCTTCAGTCTGCATGAAACACTGTTTGCACTTTTATCCCTGCGCATTTTCTGAATCATCAATACATGCTAAACTGTAGCTTTCACCCTGAATAACATAGAAGAGAAATGTTGTTTTAGTATGAAAACGTACATGTTGTAATGTCAACTCATTGAATCCATATTTTTAATTAACTGTGTGAATGTATTGTCCTGTATTCAGGGTTCAACTTTTTAAGCTTCTACTTGCCCAAAGTCTATTTTTACTGGACCCTAAAACAAATGTTTTTCCAAAAAGTAAAGCCCCGCCAAAAGCGTCAAAAAAGCATGAATAAATATAACTTAACGTGTGTCGTAATGTGCTCAAAAAAACGCCACATGTCAACAAACACGTCAAGCGCCAGCTCAGTTTTTGATTCACCGACGGCATGTTCAGATCAAACCGTTTACGGAGAAGGAGAACCAGGAAATGAGTCGGGAGGGGGAAATGCAACGCTACCAATCCACGGCCGAGCGACGCGTAGTAACATTATTCCAGAGGTGTACATCAGGCTACGCCAGAGGGTCCAGCGTAGGTTCGTGTCTGCACGTACTTACGTACGTAGCCACGGTGTAGATTTTACGCAGCAGCATAAATCACACTTGACTCACTGCTGTTACTGCTGGCAACGCTTTGCCTCCATCACCCCAGCCTCCACCTTTCTATTCAGAGTCCTAACTTGACTCAAAGTTTAAAACTGTCCTTCCTTTGCTGTACCTGAAGTTGCTGCATTCTGGCTGCTGTCTGTAGATTCCTTCATGCTCAGCTCGTATTCTTCCAGATGTTTCATACCAGATGTTGTAACAGCGGTGATGTTGTGTATTGTTTAGGGTCCTCGCCACCACCAGACTAATCAGCATTGCAGATTGAACATGTATCTGGACTTGAATGGCCTTCTTTTGACTGAAAGTACTGCCAAACAACACTTTTTCTGCTCACCAGTTCCATTTCCACTTCCTCTCAGCCTGCTGCATTGAAGCTCCACCTACGTAAACACCTTCCCGTAATCAACGGCGCCGTCGTTACGTCGACCAGCGTAGCGCGCGGAGTGCAAGCGTAGGGTTCAGCAGAAACCCAACCCCGTCAAAAAGCCCAATATTCAGGATTCGGTGCATCCCTGGCGCAAAACATAACTGTATTTCCATTTGTTGCAATAAATGGTTAAATCTATGACGAGAGTGTTCCTGACTGAACGTCATTTGTGATACCCGACTAGTGGGTTGTTAGATTTACTTGGCTGACGTGGCGTTTTACTTGCCCCGGGTTAATCGGGCAACCCTTAACGTTGAACCCTGCATATGTGACAGCAGTTTGTTCTGTTGCAGAAAGCCTGTCAGATAAGATTATGCATTGCAACAGTGCATCACACTTTGTTACAAAAGATTTGGGCCACAAACAATCTAAAAAAAAGTCTGTAAAATCCTGTAGGGATTGCTTTGAATGCACTTGGTTGGGACACTTTATTGGGGACACGTTGGTTGGGACACGTTGGTT
The DNA here is from genome assembly GCF_031162955.1 of Sander vitreus. Classification (NCBI taxonomy): domain Eukaryota; kingdom Metazoa; phylum Chordata; class Actinopteri; order Perciformes; family Percidae; genus Sander; species Sander vitreus. The sequence continues at coordinate 1,090,109 of NC_135875.1, read as the reverse complement.
GGGACACTCTGGTTGGGACACGTTGGTTGGGAAATGTTGGTTGGGACACGTTGGTTGGGACACGTTGGTTGGGACACGTTGGTTGGGAAATGTTGGTTGGAACACGTTGGTTGGGACACGTTGGTTGGGACACGTTGGTTGGGACACTTTATTGGGGACACGTTGGTTGGGACACGTTGGTTGGGACACTTTGGTTGGGACACGTTGGTTGGGAAGTGTTGGTTGGGAAATGTTGGTTGGGACACATTGGTTGGGAAATGTTGGTTGGGAAATGTTACTTGGGACACGGTGGTTGGGACACTTTGGTTGGGACACGTTGGTTGGGAAATGTTGGTTGGGAAATGTTGGTTGGGACACTTTGGTTGGGAAATGTTGGTTGGGACACTTTGGTTGGGACACGTTGGTTGGGAAATGTTGGTTGGGACACGTTGGTTGGGACACGTTGGTTGGGAAATGTGACTTGGGACACGGTGGTTGGGACACTTTGGTTGGGACATGTTGGTTGGGACATGTTGGTTGGGACATGTGACTTGGGACACGGTGGTTGGGACACTTTGGTTGGGACATGTTGGTTGGGACATGTTGGTTGGGACATGTTGGTTGGGACACGGTCACCTTGAGGCTCTGTTTCGGGAGTGTTAGCCTCACAAAACTCCCAAAACGTCGCTGAAGTCCTTTTAGAATTCACCAACCTCTATTTTTCTGTTTAGCATCAACAAATACCTTCATTTATCAAACAAGATAAAGCAACATAGAACGTAAACATCCCAGAATCACCTGCTTTACCTTAGTAACGTTCAAGAGCAAGTAAATACATTCAGGCTACATTTACACCGCTACGTTTTGGTTAAAAAGGAATATCTTCTGCTACGTGTCCCCCCCTCTCGTTCCCCCTGCTCTGGTGTTTCCCCCCTCTCATTCCCCCTGCTCTGGTGTTCCCCCCTCTCATTCCCCCTGCTCTGGTGTTCCCCCCTCTCATTCCCCCTGCTCTGGTGTTCCCCCCTCTCATTCCCCCTGCTCTGGTGTTCCCCCCTCTCGTTCCCCCTGCTCTGGTGTCCCCCTCATTCCCCTCTGCTCTGGTGTCCCCCCTCTCATTCCCCCTGCTCTGGTGTTCCCCCCTCTCATTCCCCCTGCTCTGGTGTTCCCCCCTCTCGTTCCCCCTGCTCTGGTGTTTCCCCCTCTCGTTCCCCCTGCTCTGGTGTCTCCCCCTCTCATTCCCCCTGCTCTGGTGTTTCCCCCCTCTCGTTCCCCCTGCTCTGGTGTCTCCCCCTCTCATTCCCCCTGCTCTGGTGTTCCCCCCTCTCATTCCCCCCTGCTCGTGTCCCCCCTCTCATTCCCCCCTGCTCTGGTGTTCCCCCCTCTCATTCTCCCCCTGCTCTGGTGTCTCTCTCATTCCCCCTGCTCTCTCTCATTCCCCCTGCTCTGGTGTTCCCCCCTCTCATTCCCCCTGCTCTGGTGTTCCCCCTCTCATTCCCCCTGCTCTGGTGTTACCCCTCTCATTCCCCCTGCTCTCTCTCATTCCCCTTGCTCTGGCGTTTTCCCCTCTTTCGTTCTCTGTTCCTGTTCCCTTTGGTTTGGGCGTGTTAGTTTAAACAGAGATTAGTTCCGTGTTTCTCGTTTTGGGCTCAAAACTGTTTGAAAACCAAAACGTATCGGTGGAGATGTAGCCTCAGAAAACAACTTCCTGTAGCTTAGTTTCCGTCTCACTACTCGCTGTAATCTCATCAATGTTTAGCTCTTAAACACTTTGTGTCTGTGCAGTAGATTAGCCGGGAAAACAGCATCAAACATTTACTACGGGAGGAGAAATCCTGACAAAAACTCACCGGCTTCAAAACAGGAAGACAGGAAGGATGAACTAAAGGAGCCACGAACGACATTCATTCATATGGGAACGCTGCCATCCAGCAGGAAAGGACCAATAGGTTCTCACTCCCATCTCGTAAAATACAGACGCTTGGTCAGGTGCCTTTGTCGTTGTTATTGACGCTAAAAGTCTCCTTTAGCGTCATAACGCGTTTTAAAGTGCCCATATTCTGCTCATTTTCAGGTTCATAATTGTATTTTGAGGTTGTACCAGAACAGGTTTACATGGTTTAATTATCAAAAACACCATATTTTAGTTCTGCTCATTGCTGCAGCTCCTCTTTTCACCCTGTGTTCAGGTCTCTGTTTTAGCTACAGAGTGAGACCTCTCACTGCTGGAACATCTTTGTTGGCAGTCGCACATGCTCAGTAGCTAGGTAAGGACTACACGCTCAGTAGCTAGGTAAGGACTACACGCTCAGTAGCTAGGTAAGGACTACACGCTCAGTAGCTAGGTAAGGACTACATGCTCAGTAGCTAGGTAAGGACTACACGCTCAGTAGCTAGGTAAGGACTACACGCTCAGTAGCTAGGTAAGGACTACATGCTCAGTAGCTAGGTAAGGACTACACGCTCAGTAGCTAGGTAAGGACTACACGCTCAGTAGCTAGGTAAGGACTACATGAGCTAGCTAGCTGTTTCTCCAACTTCAGTAGTACAAGGCAGGATTAGCTGGGAGACTTCTTCTAAACGAGGGACCACTTCCACCTTTGTGTTGAATACCTGCAGAACAGGGACATGGAAGTAGTTCTTTTGGAGATTATGGTGAACTAGTGTGTGTTGTAGCAGTGTTGTGCCATTGAGAACGAGCTAGCATGCTAACGGTTAGCCCCCTAGGCCCCTCGTCTCAGCTAGTGACGTAGAAAGCCGTGCAGATGTTGACCAGCTGACCCGGAGACTGAAGACAGGACACATTCAGAAACTGTATCTCACTCAGAACAGCATGGATGGTTGTTTTACAAAGTGTGTATGCGTGTGGAAGCACCAGAGACACAAAATAACTCCCCAAATCCCAGAAAAAGTGATTTTTTTTTCATAATATGGGCACTTTAACTAAACACGCTTGGTCGGGACTATTGGCGTCCCTTTTGACGCAGTTATGTTCAGGAAAAGGTCGTGGGTGGGCGTACGTTTTCGTGACGCGGGAAGAACAGGCCGGTTAGAAGAAAACTTTAGGAAACATGACACGCGGGACACGTCCCCGGTCTCCTGGGTGAAAGTCCTGTGTTTGACCCATCCACCCCCCCGACCAACCTCCCTACGTGGAATTTCTTCCTTACATACTACTCTCTAAACCCCGTGTAGCTGCTGCTCTTCCCGGTACGTTATACAAACACGCTTCAGACGCTTTTTCGTCGCTTCAGACGCTGACAGCCACTGTCTAAACGTCCGTAGTTTACGAGTTCAGAGTGAGAACGGGTTGAAAGGACAGATACAGTCCCCGAAGGGACATTAGTTTGGACTCTGTCCGGTCCGCAGCTTTACAACGACAACACAAAATACAGAAAATAAGCATTTCTCAACACATACTCTCATGCAACACAAAACATGCTCTCAAATACATTAGACAGGTACCTATATACAAGCACTGATAAATGCACAACCCCAATAGCCTACACATTGTACAACTGACATAGCAGCTCAAGCCTGATTGGATGCTTTTTATCATGTTTGGAGTTATTTGCTGTTTGTCCTTCCATCTTTTTTCTGAGTAAATACTCTGAAACAAACACAGCAGCAGCGTGAGTTCTTCTTTTGAGAGCAGCAGATATTTAACCCTGGTGTTTGTCTTCCCAGCGATCATGCAGCTTTTTTTTTTTTTTTTTGGGTCAAAACCTTTTTTGGTGACGTTTTTGTGACTTTTTAAAAAAAACAATGTCATCACTTTTTTCCGATGTTTTTCCCAATATTTTTTCGACTTTTTGGTAACATTTTTACCCAATTTTTTTGTCACAAATTCCCGATGTTATTCCCGATGTTATTCCCGATGTTATTCCCGATGTTATTCCCGATTTTTCTGCATCTTTTTTGGACGTTTTTGTAGTTTTTTCCACCAGTTTTTTCCACCAGTTTTGTCCAATGTTCTTTGATCCATTTTCACTTTTTCAAATGCTATAACATTTAATAAAACACCCAAAGTCATTGAAAGTACTGAACTGATCATTTGACTTGTGAAGAGCGTCGTAGGGAAACTTCCACGTTATGTTTCTGGACAATTAGGTTGATAGAAAGTCCAAATTTCTGAAATAGAAACTTCTTGAAAATGGGTCCAATTTGACCCAAGAACAACATGAGGGTTAAGATGATATGTATTATTATATTACAGTGTTTTAATGAAAAGGACAGTAAAGTAAATAATGGCGCTGACACACCAACCCGACGCAGGAAAGCCAGTCGGACTGATCAGTCTCCCAGAGGTCCAAAAAGTGCC
>NC_135875.1:1070812-1080812 GCF_031162955.1 Sander vitreus | reverse complement strand
CAAAAATGTCAGAAAAAGTGACATCAAGGTACTAAAATATCAGAAAAAGGGACTAAAATGTCAGAAAAAGTGACAAAAATGTCAGAAAAAGTGACTAAAATTGTCAGAAAAAGTGACAACAAGTAGGAAAAAGGGACTAAAAATGTCAGAAAAAAGTGACTAAAATATCAGAAAAAGTGACTAAAAATATCAGAAAAAGGGACAAAAAATGTCAGAAAAAAGTGACAAAAATATCAGAAAAAAGTGACTAAAATGTCAGAAAAAGTGACATAAAGGTACTAAAATATCAGAAAAAAGTGACTAAAAATGTCAGAAAAAGTGACAAAAATGTCAGAAAAAAGTGACATAAAGGTACTAAAATATCAGAAAAAAGGGACTAAAAATGTCAGAAAAAGTGTCAAAAAATGTCAGAAAAAGTGACTAAAATTGTCAGAAAAAAGTGACAATAAATGTCAGAAAAAGTGACTAAAAATGTCAGAAAAAAGTGACTAAAAATGTCAGAAAAAGTGACTAAAAATATCAGAAAAAGTGACAAAAATGTCAGAAAAAGTGACAAAAATATCAGAAAAAGTGACAAAAACGTCAGAAAAAGTGTCAAAAACGTCAGAAAAAGTGACTAAAATGTCAGAAAAAGTGTCAAAAATGTCAGAAAAAGGGACAAAAATATCAGAAAAACAGACTAAAATGTCAGAAAAAAACAACACCATTGTTACATAAGTTACGGAGTTGTTTGAACATGACATCCACTGAACAGTGTCCTGAGTTTGTGTTTCCCTCCCTGCAGGTCTTCCGTACGGATGGGAGGAGGCCTACACTGCAGACGGAGTCAAATACTACATCAATATCAATAGACTAAAATGTCAGAAAAAGGGACTAAAATGTCAGAAAAAGTGACAATAAGTAGGAAAAAGGGACTAAAATGTCAGAAAAGTGACTAAAATGTCAGAAAAAGTCACAAAAAGTAGGAAAAAGTTACTTAAATGTCAGAAAAAGTGACTAAAATGTCAGAAAAAGTGACAAAAAGTCAGAAAAAGTGACTTAAATGTCAGAAAAAGTGACTAAAATGTCAGAAAAAGTGACAAAAATGTCAGAAAAAGTGACTAAAATGTCAGAAAAAGTGACATAAAGGTACTAAAATATCAGAAAAAGTGACAAAAATGTCAGAAAAAGTGACTAAAATGTCAGAAAAAGTGTCAAAAATGTCAGAAAAAGTGTCAAAAATATCAGAAAAACTGACTAAAATGTCAGAAAAAAACAACACCATTGTTACATAAGTTACGGAGTTGTTTGAACATGACATCCACTGAACAGTGTCCTGAGTTTGTGTTTCCCTCCCTGCAGGTCTTCCGTACGGATGGGAGGAGGCCTACACTGCAGACGGAGTCAAATACTACATCAATATCAATAGACTAAAATGTCAGAAAAAGGGACTAAAATGTCAGAAAAAGTGTCAAAAATGTCAGAAAAAGTGACTAAAATGTCAGAAAAAGTGACTAAAATGTCAGAAAAAGTGACAAAAAGTAGGAAAAAGTGACTAAAATGTCAAAAAAAGTGACTAAAATATCAGAAAAAGTGACTAAAATATCAGAAAAAGGGACAAAAATGTCAGAAAAAGTGACAAAAAATATCAGAAAAAGTGACAAAAATGTCAGAAAAAGTGTCAAAAACGTCAGAAAAAGTGACAAAAATGTCAGAAAAAGTGACAAAAATATCAGAAAAAGTGACAAAAATATCAGAAAAAGTGACTAAATTGTCAGAAAAAGTGACTAAAATATCAGAAAAAGGGACAAAAATGTCAGAAAAAGTGACAATAAGTAGGAAAAAGTGTCAAAAATGTCAGAAAAAGTGACTAAAATGTCAGAAAAAGTGACATAAAGGTACTAAAATATCAGAAAAAGTGACTAAAATGTCAGAAAAAGTGACAAAAATGTCAGAAAAAGTGACAAAAATGTCAGAAAACGTGACTAAAATGTCAGAAAAAGTGTCAAAAATGTCAGAAAAAGTGACTAAAATGTTAGAAAAAGTGACAATAAGTAGGAAAAAGGGACTAAAATGTCAGAAAAAGGGACTAAAATGTCAGAAAAAGGGACAAAAATGTCAGAAAAAGTGACAAAAATATCAGAAAAAGTGACAAAAAGTCAGAAAAAGTGACTAAAATGTCAGAAAAAGTGACATAAAGGTACTAAAATATCCGAAAAAGTGACTAAAATGTCAGAAAAAGTGACAAAAATGTCAGAAAAACGGACTAAAATGTCAGAAAAAAACAACACCATTGTTACATAAGTTACGGAGTTGTTTGAACATGACATCCACTGAACAGTGTCCTGAGTTTGTGTTTCCCTCCCTGCAGGTCTTCCGTACGGATGGGAGGAGGCCTACACTGCAGACGGAGTCAAATACTACATCAAGTAAGAGCAGTACTACGTTTTACAACGGCAGTTTGTCACGTTATTTTCAATCTATTGATGCGTGTACAACAACACGTTTATCCGTCCACCCCCCCGGACCAACCTCCTACGCAGATTATCGGCTTTTCATTCTACTCCCTACCTGCAGGCCACCACGAAAAAACGAGAAAAACGTCCCCGTGAACACGTATCAATAGGTTAAATAACGTGACCATTTCACCGACTGCTGTGAGACTGGGTTGCCTGGAACGGCGGTCAAACCCGTAACTTACTCCCCGTGAACTGGTACCAGATGGTTGTACTCCCAGTTACAGTTTCTGACGTCACACACACATCAACAACAATGGCGCCCCCTGTTGATGCTGTACAGACGCCGCTGATTAACGGAGAGAAATAGACATAAATAGACATGAATAGGCAACGTAAAGTAAATCTGCACATTGTAATCAAAATAATACACACACGATTGTGTACTACTACTACTACTAGCCCAAAATATGTTGCAGACTAGAAATCGCTAGTATCAGCTAGCCCTAGCTAACGTCAACAGTAGGTAGCCGCTACATAATGCTAACGTTAGGTAGCCGCTAGCTAATGCTAACGCTAGCTAGAAGGGTTTGTGGTGACTTTGCCTGGAATGCTACCAAGTCGTGACTTGAAGTCGTCAGTTGGTCATCCGGATGCGGACAGGCTACGGACGGTCTGATAAACCAGACCAGACTGGACATGTCAACCTCTACCAAGTCCACCAGACCAGACTGGACATGTCAACCTCTACCAACTCCACCAGACCAGACTGGACATGTCAACCTCTACCAACTCCACCAGACCAGACTGGACATGACAACCTCTACAACTCCACCAAACCAGACTGGACATGTCAACCTCTACAACTCCACCAGACCAGACTGGACACGTCAACCTCTAATGACTCCACCAGACCGGACTGGACATGTCAACCTCTACAAGTCCACCAGACCAGACTGGACATGTCAACCTCTACAAGTCCACCAGACCAGACTGGACATGTCAACCTCTACCAAGTCCACCAGACCAGACTGGACATGTCAACCTCTAACGACTCCACCAGACCAGACTGGACATGTCAACCTCTACAACTCCACCAGACCAGACTGGACATGACAACCTCTACAACTCCACCAAACCAGACTGGACATGTCAACCTCTACAACTCCACCAGACCAGACTGGACACGTCAACCTCTAATGACTCCACCAGACCGGACTGGACATGTCAACCTCTACCAAGTCCACCAGACCAGACTGGACATGTCAACCTCTACCAAGTCCACCAGACCAGACTGGACATGTCAACCTCGACCAACTCCTCCAGACCAGACTGGACATGTCAACCTCTCTCCTCCCTCACTCCTCCCTCTCCTCCCTCACTCCTCCCTCTCTTCTCCCTCACTCCTCCCTCTCTCCTCCCTCTCTCCCCCCTCACTACTCCCTCTCTCCTCCCTCTCTCCCCCCTCCCTACTCCCTCTCTTCTCCCTCACTACTCCCTCTCTCCTCCCTCTCTCCCCCCTCACTCCTCCCTCTCTCCTCCCTCTCTCTGATTGTGTCTGTAATGTTTTGGTTCTGACAGTCACGTGACCCAGACGACATCGTGGAGCCGCCCCGTGGCGAGCGGCGTGGCAGAGGCTCCGCCCCCTCTGAAGACCGGCACGTCCATCGAGACGGAGATGTGAACACCTATGTCTGTCTATGTGTTACCATAGCGATGGTGTATTCAATCTGTACGGGCTTTTCTGACCGTCACAATAAAAACAAAGGTGAATATTTTGGGAAAAAAGTTTAAATATTTTGGGAATAAAGTTTAAATATTTTGGGAAAAACTGTTTAAATATTTTGGGGAAAAATGTTTAAATATTTTGAGGAAAAAGTTTTAAATATTTTGGGAAAAAAGTTTAAATATTTTGGGAAAAAAGTTTAAATATTTTGGGAAAAACTATTTAAATATTTAGGGAAAAAATGTTTAAATATTTTGTAAAAAAAACGTTTAAATATTTTGGGAAAAAAGTTGAAATATTTTGGGAAAAAACAGTTGAAATATTTTGGGAAAAAAGTTGAAATATTTTGGGAAAAAAACGTTTAAATATTTTGGGAAAAAAGTTGAAATATTTTAGGAAAAAACAGTTGAAATATTTTGGGAAAAAAGTTGAAATATTTTGTAAAAAAAACGTTTAAATATTTTGGGAAAAAAGTTGAAATATTTTGTAAAAAAAAACGTTTAAATATTTTGGGAAAAAATGTTTAAATATTTTGGGAAAAAACAGTTTAAATATTTTGGGAAAAAACAGTTTAAATATTTTGGGAAAAAACAGTTTAAATATTTTGGGAAAAAACGTTTAAATATTTTGGGAAAAAATGTAGAAATATTTTGGGAAAAAAAAGTTTAAATATTTTGGGAAAAAAAACTTTAAATATTTTGTAAAAAAAAAAAACGTTTAAATATTTTGGGAAAAAAAGTTTAAATATTTTGGGAAAAAATGTTAGAAATATTTTGGGAAAAAAAACTTTAAATATTTTGGGAAAAAAAACGTTTAAATATTTTGTAAAAAAAAAAACGTTTAAATATTTTGGGAAAAAATGTAGAAATATTTTGGGAAAAAATGTAGAAATATTTTGGGAAAAAAAAGTTTAAATATTTTGGGAAAAAAAAGTTTAAATATTTTGGGAAAAAACGTTAAAATATTTTGGGAATGTTATGACCCTGGGGTCATGTGTTGCCCTGCTCCATCAGCTGTGTGAACACCGGATTGGTCCAGCATGAGCTGATTGCTGTCTCCTGATTGGTCGCCTGTAGGACAGCAGCCATTTTAAGCCTCACTGGACAGGAGCTCTGTCTCTCTCTTCACTCTGCCGTTCCCAACATGTGTCTGTGTAAACCTGTCTTGTGTTCCACGTTGTTGTGAGTAGCGTCAACAGCCTCCAGTCGTCCTTCTTGGATTTGTTATCCTTCAACCATTTAGTTTCATCTGTGAATATATCTTTCTTTGAATTATTTGCTAGTAGCAGTTTGGTAGGAGTGAGAAGTCCTTTTGTTTGGTTCCCTTTTTCTTTTTGTTTGTTATTAGCAGCTGACGTTAGAGCTTTGTCTTTTATTTACGGTGTGTTGTGGCTTAGGTACGTTTAGTTTGTTGTGTTGGGGCCTCATCTCCGAAATAAATAGACTGTTACTTTGCAATTCTTTGTCCTGTTTGGGAGAGGGAAGATGGGGGGGCACACGTTATGTTGCATTAGGGTTACCCCTAGACATCAGGTCGTAACAGGGAAAAAAGGTTGAAATACTCCCTCTCTCCTCCCTCTCTCCTCCCTCTCTCCTCCCTAACTCCTCCCTCTCTCCTCCCTCTCTCCTCCCTCACTACTCCCTCTCTCCTCCCTCTCTCCTCCCTCCTCCCTCTCTACTCCCTCTCTCCTCCCTCTCTCCTCCCTCTCTCCTCCCTCACACCTCCCTCTCTCCATCTCTCCTCCCTCTCTCCTCCCTCTCTCCTCCCTCTCTCCTCCTCTCACCCTCCCTCATCCTCCCTCTCTCCCTCTCTCCCTCCCTCTCTCCTCTCCTCTCTCCTCCCTCTCTCCTCCCTCCTCCTCCCTCTCTCCTCCCTCTCTCCCCTCTCTCCCTCCTCCTCTCCTCCCTCCCTCACTCCTCCCTCTCTCCTCCCTCTCTCCTCCCTCTCTCCTCCCTCTCTCCTCCCTCTCTCCTCCCTCTCTCCTCCCTCTCTCCTCCCTCACTCCTCCCTCACTCCTCCCTCTCTCCTCCCTCTCTCCTCACTCCTCCTCCCTCTCTCCTCACTCCTCCATCTCTCCTCCCTCTCTCCTCCCTCTCTCCTCCCTCTCTCCTCCCTCACACCTCCCTCTCTCCATCTCTCCTCCCTCTCTCCTCCTCTCCCTCACTCCTCCCTCTCTCTCTCCTCTCCTCCCTCCCTCCTCCCTCTCTCCTCCCTCTCTCTCCCTCACTCCTCCCTCTCTCCTCCTTCGCCTCCCTCACTCCTCCCTCTCTCATCCCTAACTCCTCCCTCTCTCCTCCCTCACTCCTCCCTCTCTCCTCCCTCACTCCTCACTCTCCTCCCTCACTCCTCCCTCTCTCATCCCTCTTCTCCATCACCTCCCTCACTCCTCCCTCTCTCCTCCCTCTCTCCTCCCTCTCTCCTCCCTCACTCCTCCCTCTCTCCTCCCTCTCTCCTCCTTCTCCTCCCCACTCCTCCCTCTCTCCTTACTCCTCCCTCTCTCCTCCTTCGCCTCCCTCACTCATCCCTCTCCTCCCTCACTCCTCCATCTCTCCTCACTCACTCCTCCGTCTCTCCTCCCTCTCTCCTCCCTCACACCTCCCTCTCCTCCCTCACTCCTCCCTCTCTCCTCCCTCTCTCCTCCCTCACTCCTCCCTCTCTCCTCCCTCTCTCCTCCCTCACTCCTCCCTCTCTCCTCCGTCTCTCCTCCCTCTCTCCTCCCTCACACCTCCCTCTCTCCTCCCTCACTTGAAATACTTTGGGGAAAAACAGTTGACATTTATTTAAGAACTCTTCCTCCTCTAACAGCTTCTGAATATTACGAGAAATGAAGCAAATATTTTTAGAAAAAGTCAAAATATTTTCGTGAATTGAAGCTGACTGAAGTTTCCATTTAAATGTTTTCTATTCAAGCAACATTTGATTTGTTTTCAACTGTGAAATAAATATCTTTAATATTTATTATTTATTTTGTTTGTTTGTTTTTTGTGTGTGTTTCTGTGTGTGTGTGTGTGTGTGTGTGTGTGTGTGTGTGTGTGTGTGTGTGTGTCTCTCTATGTATGTGTGTGTGTGTGTGTGTGTGTGTGTGTGTGTCTCTCTCTATGTATGTGTGTGTGTGTGTGTGTGTGTGTGTGTGTCTCTCTCTATGTATTGTGTGTGTATGTGTGTGTCTCTCTCTATGTATGTGTGTACGTGTGTGTGTGTGTGTGTGTGTGTGTGTGTGTGTGTGTGTGTGTGTGTGTGTGTGTCTCTATGAATGTGTGTGTGTGTGTCTCTCTATGTATGTGTGTGTGTGTGTGTGTGTGTGTGTGTGTGTGTGTGTGTGTGTGTGTGTGTGTGTGTGTGTGTGTGTGTGTGTGTGTGTGTGTGTGTGTGTGCGAGGGCTGAAAGTCGAAGGGCTGGTTCAATATTCTTCCTGCCTTGGGCTCCGAGTATTGATTTCCCATAGCGTTAGCAAGCACAGTTATAAATATCTGCCATGCTTGGAAACATTAATAAAATGACACACAAACACACACACACACACACACACACACACACACACACACATACTGTACACTTATAAACACAGTCCTCACCCCTGCACCACCTAGCCTATGCAATAAGAAGCTCCTTTTCTCTGTCTGTGTCTTACTTGGTTGCATGTTTTCATATAAAAATTATCTTTACAAACATGATCAGAGCTGAATATCTGATCTCTGCAGCGTTATACATGTTAAGTAGTCTTGATTTAACGTCCCTTTAGAGCTATAAGTAAACGTGCTTGGTCGGGACTATTGACGTCCCTTTAGAGCTATAAGTAAACGTGTTTGGTCGGGACTATTGACGTCCCTTTAGAGCTATAAGTAAACGCGTTTGGTCGGGACTATTGACGTCCCTTTAGCGCTATAAGTAAACGTGCTTGGTCGACTATTGACGCCCCTTTAGCGCTATAAGTAAACGTGCTTGGTCGGGACTATTGACGCCCCTTTAGCGCTATAAGTAAACGTGCTTGGTCGGGACTATTGACGCCCCTTTAGCGCTATAAGTAAACGTGCTTGGTCGGGACTATTGACGCCCTTTAGCGCTATAAGTAAACGTGCTTGGTCGGGACTATTGACGCCCCTTTAGCGCTATAAGTAAACGTGCTTGGTCGGGACTATTGACGCCCCTTTAGCGCTATAAGTAAACGTGCTTGGTCGGGACTATTGACGCCCCTTTAGCGCTATAAGTAAACGTGGTCGGGACTATTGACGCCCCTTTAGCGCTATAAGTAAACGCTGGTCGGGACTATTGACGCCCCTTTTAGCGCTATAAGTAAACGTGGTCGGGACTATTGACGCCCCTTTTAGCGCTATAAGTAAACGTGCTTGGTCGACTATTGACGCCCCTTTAGCGCTATAAGTAAACGTGTTTGGTCGGGACTATTGACGCCCTTTAGCGCTATAAGTAAACGTGCTTGGTCGGGACTATTGACGCCCCTTTAGCGCTATAAGTAAACGTGCTTGGTCGGGACTATTGACGCCCCTTTAGCGCTATAAGTAAACGTGCTTGGTCGGGACTATTGACGCCCCTTTAGAGCTATAAGTAAACGTAGCTTGGTCGGGACTATTGACGCCCCTTTAGCGCTATAAGTAAACGTGCTTGGTCGGGACTATTGACGCCCCTTTAGCGCTATAAGTAAACGTGCTTGGTCGGGACTATTGACGTCCCCTTTAGCGCTATAAGTAAACGTGCTTGGTCGGGACTATTGACGCCCCTTTAGCGCTATAAGTAAACGTGTTGGTCGGGACTATTGACGCCCCTTTAGCGCTATAAGTAAACGTGCTTGGTCGGGACTATTGACGCCCCTTTAGAGCTATAAGTAAACGTGCTTTGGTCGACTATTGACGCCCCTTTAGCGCTATAAGTAAACGTGCTTGGTCGGGACTATTGACGTCCCCTTTAGCGCTATAAGTAAACGTGCTTGGTCGGGACTATTGACGCCCCTTTAGCGCTATAAGTAAACGTGCTTGGTCGGGACTATTGACGCCCCTTTAGCGCTATAAGTAAACGTGTTTGGTCGACTATTGACGTCCCCTTTAGCGCTATAAGTAAACGTGCTTGGTCGGGACTATTGACGCCCCTTTTAGCGCTATAAGTAAACGTGCTTGGTCGACTATTGACGCCCCTTTAGCGCTATAAGTAAACGTGCTTGGTCGGGACTATTGACGCCCCTTTAGCGCTATAAGTAAACGTGCTTGGTCGGGACTATTGACGCCCCTTTAGCGCTATAAGTAAACGCTTTGGTCGGGACTATTGACGCCCCTTTAGCGCTATAAGTAAACGTGCTTGGTCGGGACTATTGACGTCCCTTTAGAGCTATAAGTAAACGAGCTTGGTCGGGACTATTGACGTCCCTTTAGAGCTATAAGTAAACGTGGTCGGGACTATTGCCGTCCCTTTAGCGCTATAAGTAAACGTGCTTGGTCGGGACTATTGACGCCCCTTTAGCGCTATAAGTAAACGTGCTTGGTCGGGACTATTGACGCCCCTTTAGCGCTATAAGTAAACGTGCTTGGTCGGGACTATTGACGCCCCTTTAGCGCTATAAGTAAACGTGGTCGGGACTATTGACGTCCCTTTAGAGCTATAAGTAAAGGCGCTTGGTCGGGACTATTGACGTCCCTTTAGAGCTATAAGTAAAGGCGCTTGGTCGGGACTATTGCCGTCCCTTTTGACGCAGTTATGTTAAAGAAAAGGTCGTCTAAATCCTCTCTAACTGCTGCTCTCCCCGGTGCGTTACACAAACACGCTGAAAGACGCCTTTTTAGTCGCATAAGACGCTGACAGCCACTGTCCAAACGTCCTTATTTTACGACTT
>NC_135875.1:1020812-1050812 GCF_031162955.1 Sander vitreus | reverse complement strand
TACACCCAGACACTTAACCTGGGGGAGGGGGAAACGGAGGAGTGTCAGGATTTGTAGCCAGAACCCAGAAGCAGACAAAAACACAGCTCAACGTTTAAACAGTTTATTACTGAATCTGAGAATCTTAGCAGAATGGACTGATGGGGGAATCCTCTCCAGGTGACACAGCAGGTGGTGAACAAAGGCAGGGAAGGCAGGTCATGCAGGGTATCAACAGGCAGGTACAGCGACAGCAACAGGATACAAATAAACTCAGAGACAGATACTGGCAGACTAACTATCCGGCTCCGAACAGAGAGCAGCCACAGTTTAAGACTCTGCACTAACGAGCCACAGGTGGTTGATTAGTGATCACCTGCAGCTGCGCGTCATCCAGGGAACGGCCTGTCACACCCACTGCACTAAGAGAGAGGAGAAAAAGAGCAAGCAGAGGAGAGGGAGAGGAAAAGAGAGAGAGAGACTCCAGGAAACCCCCGCTTGTCACTTTCCACATAGTGGATTCGTGACAAGAAGTTATCAATAGTGAGAGAAAAACTGTCTGTTTTGCATGAAGTGGATTTGGTGCCAATGAGGAGAACCTCGGTTTTATCACTGTTTAATTTGAGGAAGTTTTGGGTGAACCAGGCTTTTATTTCAGAGATGCAATCAGTAAGGGAGGTGGGCGGGAGAGTGGACGAGGGTTTGGTGGAGAGGTAGAGCTGGGTGTCATCAGCATAACAGTGGAAGTGAATGTTAAATATTGCCAAGGGGAAGGAGGTAAATGATGAAGAGTAGGGGCCCCAGGACAGAGCCCTGGGGCACACCTGAAGTGATGGAGGAGGGAATGGATTTAAAAGACTTTGAGTTGAATGAACTGTACATGAAGTGTACGTGTAAATAAACTTGCCCTGCCTCTTATATTCCACAAAGACCTTTTAAAGACCGTGACTTGTCTTCCTTTCAGGAATCACAAACTCCAGAAACACTCCCAGCCCCATCGACCCAGACTCCATCCAGGTCCGTGTTCGGTACGAGCCCGACCCTACCGACCTGGCGCTGTCCAGCGTGCCGGGGCAGGAGATGTTTGACCCACGCAAATGCAAGTTCTCGTCCGAGGAGCTGAAACCACAGCCCATGATCAAGAAAGCTCGCAAGGTCTTCATCCCAGAGGACCTGAAGGTAATTTGGAGTTGGTTCTGACAACATCGATGTCTTCTTTCCCATCTTTTGAACCTCTTTTTAGAGCCTGAAATCATCTTGTTGAGATGAATTCCCCTTTTAATTGAAAAATAAATATAAAAACCTCAGTTTATGGTGAATCATGTTGATCATTGAGCTTTAAGGATATATTTATGGCCTTTGGACAGAGCCATGCTAAATGTTCACTCCTTGTTCCTCCAGTCTTTATGCTAAGCTAAGCTAAGCACACCCTGACTCCAGTCAACAGACTTGAGATTTAAATTCTCTAGGGATGCACCGAATCCTAGCCTCGTGAGACCGTCCTGATCTCGCGAGCTTCAGTTTTCCACTCACATATCAGTCTGGCGTCTTGAGACAGAGAACATGTGGAGCCGTTCGCCAAACGACCGACCAATCAGCGTTGGTTTTGAGGCGGGTTTAGGTGTGACGCAACAAGAAGCGACTGTTCAGTTCAACGTGGCGGCGTCCACGGATGAGATGAGCGTAGCTATCGCGTGAGTTGTATCTGAATTAGAAAGTATTCCTTCATTGAAAGAAGAGCAAAAAATGGCACTGGAGGCTTTTGTTGTTGCTCTTCTTCAGAAGTGTACCGTGAAAACTTGATGAGGTTCATGTCACACACAAATGGTAAGTTTAAAAATGACAACGTTAGCTACTTTACATAACCTAATTGTATGTTAAACAATGGCATTAGAAGAACCACAAGGTCCTTGAAGCCAAACTAACGCTAGCTTCACTAACTTAGCTAGCTTCACTAACTTAGCTAGCTTCGTTGATCTGATTGGTTGATTTGGCCGGTCCATCACCAACATAGGTGGTGATAGACAGATGGTTTATCCAATCAGCTAACCAGGATTTTCGCCCCTTCCCAAAAGTTCTCCAACGAAAAGTTCCCAGATGGATATGCCAAGCAAATGAGACGCAATCCATCTGGAGTCAGTTTACCGAACCAGGATTCGGGTTTGGATTCGGCCGAATATTGGGGTTTTTGAAGTTTTCTTCACCGAATCCTACGCTTGCACTCCGCGCTACGCTGGTCGACGTGATGACGGCGCCGTTGATTACGGGAAGGTGTTTACGTAGGTGGAGCTTCAATGCAGCAGGCTGAGAGGAAGTGGAAATGGAACTGGTGAGCAGAAAAAGTGTTGTTTGGCAGTACTTTCAGTCAAAAGAAGGCCATTCAAGTCCAGCTACATGTTCAATCTGCAATGCTGATTAGTCTGGTGGTGGCGAGGACCCTAAACAATACACAACATCACCGCTGTTACAACATCTGGTATGAAACATCTGGAAGAATATGAGCTGAGCATGAAGGAATCTACAGACAGCAGCCAGAATGCAGCAACTTCAGGTACAGCAAAGGAAGGACAGTCACTGCTAAAAACTTGTGGAAACCAGACAGTGCCTCTCCCGGGCTGTCAGCTGATCTGTCGGTAAATTAGTCTCCGTACAGTGGGAGCGGACCGGGAGCGGAATGACCGAACGGCTGGCTGCTGCTCGTTAGCTAACGTTAGCTTTCTAATTTCACCCGCCCAACATGCCTTCATCATACACTGGTTAGCTCATCTGGCGATAGCGATGTGCTTTCCTACGATGTGAAAAGAGCGTGTGAAATCAACATTAAGTTGTTACATTTAACTATTTTAGAGGCTGTGGACGTTGTTTACTTCATTAATGTGTTTACTGTGTTCATGGACTGAGGATGGGAGGAGGATTCAGCAGAATCTCAACCAGTGGATTTGATATTTGGCCGAACCCCAACAATCTGGATTCGGTGCATCCCTACAATTCTCATGTAACTCTCAGAAAGAGATTATTACAACAATGTCTTTATCATAGGAGACAGAAATTTCAGAAATGTAAGTCTCTGAAGTGTTTCTCTTTTTTCACGTCTCCTCTCTCCTCGCTTGCGTCCTTCGAGCAGGATGACAAATACTGGGCCCGGCGCAGAAAGAACAACTTGGCGGCCAAGAGGTCCCGGGACGCCCGGCGGCTCAAAGAGAACCAGATCGCCATCCGAGCCGGCTTCCTGGAGAAGGAGAACTCTGCTCTGAGGCAGGAAGTGGCCGAGCTCAGGAAAGAGCTGGGACGCACCAAGAACGTCCTGGCCAAGTACGAGGCACGGCACGGGCTGCTGTGAGGACGCACACAGGGAGTGTGCCTATGTTCCACAGCCCTATGGTTCCACAGCCCTATGTTCCCACAGTCCTATGTTTCCACAGCCCTATGTTCCCACAGTCCTATGTTCCCACAGCCCTATGTTCCCACAGCCCTATGGTCCCACAGCCCTATGTTCCCACAGCCCTATGTTCCCACAGCCCTATGTTCCCACAGCCCTATGTTCCCACAGTCCTATGTTCCCACAGCCCTATGGTCCCACAGCCCTATGTTCCCACAGCCCTATGTTCCCACGGCCCTATGTTCCCACAGCCCTATGTTCCCACATCCCTATGTTCCCACAGTCCTATGTTCCCAAATCCCTATGTTCCCACGGCCCTATGTTCCCACAGCCCTATGTTCCCACGGCCCTATGTTCCCACAGCCCTATGTTCCCACAGTCCTATGTTTCCACAGCCCTATGTTCCCACAGCCCTATGGTCCCACAGCCCTATGTTCCCAAATCCCTATGTTCAAAATTAGGCCCTATGTTCCCACATTTCCTTTTTCATACATTTTTATCAGATTGTATCCCCCTTTTTCCCAATTCGGTAGCCAATTACACCCAACCTATTAACCAGTAGCAATGGACTACAGATGGAATATAACCCTAACATTGGGCTTAAAAGTCCTCGAAAACTAAATCTCTTAATTGGTCCTCACAAAGATGGATGTACAAGAACACACACACACACACACACACACACACACACACACACACACACACACACACACACACACACACACACACAGAGAGCAGAGCAGAGGTGTGAGGATGTCACATTTGACACACACTTCTGTCTGGACATCTCCTTTCTACTCGTCGTTTGGTCACCGCCCCGTTGACCTCTGACCCCTCCCCTGCCTCCAGTCTACGATGATGTCACGAGGCCTCGCTCTGTTGACCCGCCCACAGAGTCCAGATGTTGCTCCCACAATGCACCTTTTCACATGTGCATTCCTGCCTTCATTCTTCTCCTGATGAGTCCGTATATGAATGTGTACCGCCTCCTGCCTCCTGCCTCCTGCCTCCTGCCTCCTGCCTCTCTGCTATTGGCCAATTAGCATCTGTTCTTTTTTTTTATTGTCTATATTTCTAGTATTTTAATGGATATTTTTGGAAAAATGTAAATATACAGAAAAAAAAAAAAACTACAAAGATAACCACTTTAAGATGAACTCAGTGATCTTGATAAATGTCCCAAAATGTAGAGCAATGCAGTTTATAAATGCATGTTTTTATAAGCTCAGAAGTTACAAATGTTTCTCACACACAGAAAGAGTTTAAGGATTTACTCTAGAAAGTAAACAAACGTGTGCAATAGATGGTTCTTTACGGGATTTTGCACAAACTTTATTTTTTCGTATTTTCCAAAAGTGTAGCTCAGCAACGAGTGCGCCCCCCGGTGGCCGAGTTAGACATGAATGTATATTTGGGTGAGTGGTGTTGAAATCAGTTTAGTTGTCTTTACTACAGACCAAAATAATACATTGGCTGTGTCTCAAACTGCCTACTTGCACACTTCAAACACTTAGTTTGAAGTATATAGTGTAGATAACGCACTGAAAGTACCAGGATGACCCCCTAAAAATGGTTAAAAAGTTCAGTGTGGAACGATGGACCCTACTCGCACTAAACGGGCGCCGTCTTGACTACAAAGCGGAAGGGGGAGGGACCAGGGACGTCGACCGGCAGCTGATTGGACGAACGCGTCACGTGGGTCTGGCTGCTCGAGAAATTCAAAGCCAGACTGTAATGGCGGCTGGTACGGAATACCATTTTAAGCGAGAAAATAGGCTGTGCAGTTGCTGAATCTGTCGAAAAGTGGGCACTACGGCAGTAAGTGGTCAGTGCACATTAGCAGTGTACTGACGGAAGTATGCCGAATGAGACACAGCCACAGTATATATAAGGATAAGGATATATTGTTAAAGGTTGTAATGTTTATACAGAGATCTTGTTGTTTTGTACAGTATGTTTTCCTACGTAGATATTTCCTGTGTATTTTGGAAAGGGTTACATGAAGTTAAAGTAGTTTTTCAAACTTAAGGCGCTGACACACCAAGCAGATAATCGGCCGTTGGACAGTCTGGCGAGGTCGGTGACTCGAGTCTGTTCAGTGTGTTTGTGCCGTCGTCCGTTGGAGGAGCGGTCAGCCTTCATTCTGGCTGACGAACTCAATGACCCATCTGATTGGTGGAGTGCTAACCCTTGACTAGCTTCATTCTGGCCGACCTGACTTGTTGGCTCGGAGGGCGGGCAGTCGGACTCAATGACCCATCTAATTGGTGGAGTGCTAACCCTTGACTAGCTTCATTCTGGCCGACCTGACTTGCTGGCTCGGAGGGCGGGCAGTCGGACTCAATGACCAATCTAATTGGTGGAGTGCTAACCCTTGACTAGCTTCATTCTGGCCGACCTGACTTGCTGGCTCGGAGGGCGGGCAGTCGGACTCAATGACCCATCTGATTGGTGGAGTGCTAACCCTTGACTAGCTTCATTCTGGCCGACCTGACTTGCTGGCTCGGAGGGCGGGCAGTCGAACTCAATGACCAATCTAATTGGTGGAGTGCTAACCCTTGACTAGCTTCATTCTGGCCGACCTGACTTGCTGGCTCGGAGGGCGTGCAGTCGGACTCAATAACCCATCTGATTGGTGGAGTGCTAACCCTTGACTAGCTTCATTCTGGCCGACCTGACTTGCTGGCTCGGAGGGCGGGCAGTCGGACTCAATGACCCATCTGATTGGTGGAGTGCTAACCCTTGACTAGCTTCATTCTGGCCGACCTGACTTGCTGGCTCGGAGGGCGGGCAGTCGGACTCAATGACTAATTGGTGGAGCGCTAACTTGTAAGTGACGAGCAGGATGAGCGTGACTAGAGTCTCTCAAAAGCTGACGGAAGTCTTTCAAACTGACCTTTGTCGATCTGAAATGTCGATCAGCAACTGCACGGCCTATTTCTCTCTTCAAGTGTTTTCAGAAACACGTTTTGGTGAACTATCTTAGTCCAATGTGAGATCGTATTCTGAACAAGCCGTTCGTCATTTCCGGTTTTCATTTCATGTATTACGTCTCGCGCACGTGCAGAACGTACGCTCCAGTCGGCGTCTCTTCGGTGTGTTCTGAGGCACTTTTTGGACCTCTAGGAGACTGATCTGTCCGACTGGCTTTCCTGCCGACGGTCGGCCGTCTGGTTGGTGTGTTTTGAGGCAGTTTTTGGACCTCTGGGAGACTGATCAGTCCGACTGGCTTTCCTGCCGACGGTCGGCCGTCTGGTTGGTGTGTTCTGAGGCACTTTTTGGACCTCTGGGAGACTGATCAGTCCGACTGGCTTTCCTGCCGACGGTCGGCCGTCTGGTTGGTGTGTTTTGAGGCACTTTTTGGACCTCTGGGAGACTGATCAGTCCGACTGGCTTTCCTGCCGACGGTCGGCCGTCTGGTTGGTGTGTTCTGAGGCACTTTTTTGACCTCTGGGAGACTGATCAGTCCGACTGGCTTTCCTGCCGACGGTCGGCCGTCTGGTTGGTGTGTTTTGAGGCACTTTTTGGACCTCTGGGAGACTGATCAGTCCGACTGGCTTTCCTGCCGACGGTCGGCCGTCTGGTTGGTGTGTTTCTGAGGCACTTTTTTGGACCTCTGGGAGACTGATCAGTCCGACTGGCTTTCCTGCCGACGGTCGGCCGTCTGGTTGGTGTGTTTTGAGGCACTTTTTGGACCTCTGGGAGACTGATCAGTCCGACTGGCTTTCCTGCCGACGGTCGGCCGTCTGGTTGGTGTGTCAGGGCCTTTAAAAGAACACACATTTCTGTTTTCCAGCCTCTCAAAGAAGGAGATTTCCTGCTTTTCTCAGTTTTTATATCATATTAAATGGAATATTTTTGGCTTTATTGCCTGACAGAACAAGACATCAGCTTGGAGTTCAAGAAACTGGGATGGATATTTTTAAATATTTTTCCTGACATTTTATAGATCAATCGATTGATCGATTTAGTCGAGAAAACAATCAGCAGATTAATCTACTTTGTAAACAATCGTTACTCGCAGCTTTTCATGAACATAAGCAGTGTATTACACGTGTAATTATATATAGAAGAAATATAACGGAAACATGGGCATTACAGAGGCTTGTTTTGTGTCGGAGCTTTACCTGCGTGCGTAGTTGAAATACCTCAAACCTTCCGTCACCTGTGCAGGTGCTACATGTAGATGCTTACAGTGTGTATATATATATATATATATATATATATATATACATACATACATACATATATATACATATATACAGGGTGCAATTTGTGAAGAAAGCAGATAGGGGGAATGTTTCTTATCCAACGTATGTCCCGGAAAATCTCACCCTTTTATATACATACATATACATAAATATGTATATGTATGTATGTATATACATACAGTATATCTACATATGTATATGTATATATATGTATGTATGTATATACATATTTATACATATACATATATATGTATATATATATGTATATGTATATACAGTATATGTATATACAGTATATGTATATGTATATACAGTATATGTATGTATATACATATATATATGTTTATATATGTATGTAAGTATGTATATATACATATATATATATGTATACATATATATGTATGTATGTATAAAGTTCTATAGTTTCATGGCTGTTTGTGTATGAATGTATTTCCCCAACTCAAAGCACTTATCTTTTATTTTTCCTTTTTGTTGGCTTTGAGTTTTCAGCTCCGTCGTGTTTCTTCAAAGATATTTTTCCTACGTTTGTCGTTGATTATGTTTCTCTTGATCGAAACAATAATAATAAATACATGAATGAATAAATAAAGGTTCAAATGCAGTCTGGGTCTCAGTTTCTTTTGGTGTCTGAAGCAGATCTGGAGACCATGTTTTTGTCCCGTTACTTTTACGTTTTTGGCGCTTTATGTTGATATTTATTCACTTTTTTCGCCATTTTTGCCACTTTTTTTAATAACATTTGTTTGTCTTTTTTTGTTATAAAAAATGACCGAAAGAACGAGATCCAGGGTACAAGCGGCTGAAATGGGTTTCCTCAGGAGGGTAGCTGGCGTCTCCCTTAGAGATAGGGTGAGAAGCTCAGTTATCCGTGAGGAGCTCGGAGTAGAGCCGCTGCTCCTTCACGTCGAAAGGAGCCAGTTGAGGTGGTTCGGGCATCTGGTAAGGATGCCCCCTGGGCGCCTCCCTAGGGAGGTGTTCCAGGCACGTCCAGCTGGGAGGAGGTCTCGGGGGAAGACCCAGGACTAGGTGGAGGGACGTCCAGCTGGGAGGAGGCCTCGGGGAAGACCCAGGACTAGGTGGAGGGACGTCCAGCTGGGAGGAGGTCTCGGGGAAGACCCAGGACTAGGTGGAGGGACGTCCAGCTGGGAGGAGGTCTCGGGGAAGACCCAGGACTAGGTGGAGGGATTATATCTCTAACCTGGCCTGGGAACGCCTCGGGATCCCCCAGTCGGAGTTGGTTAATGTAGCTCGGGAAAGGGAAGTTTGGGGTCCCCTGCTGGAGCTGCTGCCCCCGCAACCCGATACCGGATAAGCGGACGAAGATGGATGGATGGACGTCTTTTTTCTTGCACTTTTTGGGCATTTTTGTCACTAATTTTGACGTTTTTGCACATTTTTCACAACTCATTTTCTACATATTTGGCCTGTTTATTTTGATGGAACTTTTTGCAACTTTTAATTTTTTTTAAATGTATTTTTTTTGCTCTTTTCTACGTTTTTTCGGCGTTTGTGGCGTGTTATTTTGATATTTGTTCATTTGTTTCTACATACATTTTTTCGCCATTTTTGCAACTTTTATTAAAACATTTGTTTGACTTTTTTCTTCCATTTTTTCAGCATTTTCGTCACTAATTTTTTCCAACTTTTTTCGACTATTATGTCGCTTTTCAACACTTCATTTCAGTTACTCGCTTTTTTCTACATTTTTGGCCGTTTATTTTGATGTTTGTTGACTTTTTTCTATATTGCTTTTTTCGCCCTTTTTGCCACTTTTTAAAAAAAGTGAACATCTTTCGTGTTTGTCCAAAGACATTTTTCGTAAGTTTGTCTTTGATTATGTTTCTTTTGATCAAAACAATAATAATAATAGATAAATAAATAAATGAATAAAGGTTCAAATCCAGTGTCTATGGACCTCAGTTTGTCTTGTTGTCTGAAGCAGATCTGTAGACCATGATTTTATCTCTCTTTTTTTGTAAAAAAAACAAACAAACAGGTGAACTAGTGTGATTCCAGCTTGATAAATATGAATATGTTCTGGTTTCTTCTCTCCTCTGGGACAGGAAACTCAAGATCTTTGAGTTGTGGACAGGACAACGTCTTGGGCTTTTTTAGAAACACTGATCCACATTTTAGAGACCAAAGAACTCATCCATTCATCCAGAACATAATCAACAACACATTTATCCACCGTGAAGATAATTGGTAGTTGCAGCTTGGCTTGTATCTGTTTCTGCAAATGAACTATTCATATTATCCCATTGCATGCTGGGACTTCCTCCTGTAGTCCTGTAGTGTATATATACACACATACATACACATACTCTCCAGAGCACGGGCCCCTCTCGGGGTGAACCCATAAAAACCCAGTAGCTCAGTCAGTAGGGAGTTGGGTTGGTTGGTTGCTGGTTCAAGCCCTCATAATGACCAAAGTATGGTGGTGGACTGGTAGCTGGAGAGGTCCCAGTTCACCTCCTGGGCACTGCCAAGGTGGTCTTGAGCAAGGCACCGAACTCCCAACTGCTCGGGGTGCCTTTCCATGTGCAGCCCCCCCACTCTGACATCTCTCCATTAGTGCATGTATAGGTACTGAGCATGTGCAGCCCCCCCACTCTGACATCTCTCCATTAGTGCATGTATAGGTACTGAGCATGTGCAGCCCCCCCACTCTGACATCTCTCCATTAGTGCATGTATAGGTACTGAGCATGTGCAGCCCCCCCACTCTGACATCTCTCCATTAGTGCATGTATAGGTACTGAGCATGTGTGTGTAATTCAGGCCTGTGTATAATAATAACAACAGAGTGAAAACATTGTTATTTCCCCTTGTGGGATTAATACATTATTATTATTATTATTATTATTATTATTATAGTAATAATAATATGAGAATAATGTGATTCAATAGCAAATGAATGCTAACTGTTTTGTTCTGCAAGGCTTACTTGGTGCATTTTGTTGCCAAAGCAAAATATAAATGACTGAAGTCATGTCAACAACTGGCCTAATGTTCATATAAAAAGTTATAGGTTGATAGTCATTGGACGATTGAGCCAAAACGATAGAAGAGAAGAACTGTAACACTGAAACCAGTCCAGCAGAGGGCAGCACCTCCCCACAAACTCCTCCACAGAGAGAGACTCACAACACAAAACACAAGTCCTGCTTTATGGATCCTATCAGTAACATACATGAAGGATTACCAGCTAAATGTACTTCAAGTTTCACAAGGAAAATACATTTGTATTTAATAGTAGAAATTTGTTATTTAAGTCTTCTTTATCAACGCATTCTTAACCCTCCTGTTTCTTGCACTTTTGAAAAGCTTCTATATCAGAAATTTGGGTTTCCTTCAACCAAATCAAAAGAAATTATGTGGATTGTTCCATACAACGCTCTTCACAAGTAAAATAAAAAATCTGTTCACTACTTTCATTGAATATGAGGGTTCAATATGATAGCAATTATAAAGGAATGTTGAAAAAAATGACCAGAAAGTTGGTAAAATGCTTCAAAAACGTGGGGGAAAATCCCACAAAAATGTCAAAAGGGGGCAGAGAAAACATTGCTATAAACATCTGAAAAAGTGACAAAAAAACTTGGATAAAAGTGACAAAAACATCAAAATGTTGACTCAGAAAAACTAAACGTTGCATGGTCGACGGGAAGACAACACAAGGGTTAAACATTTCTTTCTTTGACATCATAAGTAATCTAAGCAGAAATTATTCTGACCAATAGTTAAGATCACAGGATGTTACAGTTTTTGTCAAAGTTTAGTCAGGATTTACTGTTTTGAAACCATTTACCGTATTTTCAGGACTATAAGTCTCACTTTTCTTCGTGCTCTGGCTGGTCCTGCGACTTATAGTCAGGTGCGACTTATATATCAAAATATATATAATGTAACCTGTTTTAAACATCACCGTCTACAGCCGCGAGAGGCGCTCTAGGCTTGTGAGGACTATATGCTGCTCCTAAAGACAACTGAGAAAGAAAAGAAGCTGCAGGAGACTGCAGGTAGTAAAACACGCAGCCGAAAACGGTCATCGAGCAGCAGAAGGAGAGTTTGGAGTGAGAGAGAAACTTGTGAGGGACTGGAGAAAAGGTTAGTCTCACTGCAATGAAGAAAACAAAGAAAGCTAGTCGCGCTGAAATCCAGATGGCCAGAGCTGGAGGAAGGAGTCCACAGATGGGTGCTTGAACAACGTGCTGCTGGGAGAGGCTCGTCAACAGTGCAGCTACGTTACGTTAACGTAGAGACACCTACCGTATTCAGCCCCTTGTTCTGGGGGGCTGTTGGGTAGTTTAATAACTGTTAATGTGTTACGTTAACATAGAGACACTCTACCGTATTCAGCCCCTTGTTCTGGGGGCTGTTGGGGAGTTTAATAACTGTTAATGTGTTACGTTAACGTAGAGACACCTACCGTATTCAGCCCCTTGTTCTGGGGGCTGTTGGGTAGTTTAATAACTGTTAATGTGTTACGTTAACATAGAGGACACCTACCGTATTCAGCCCCTTGTTCTGGGGGCTGTTGGGTAGTTTAATAACTCTCCTTTCCAGATTAAATGTCTGTTCTTGGTCTTGGATTTTGTGAAATAAATGTCTAAATAAATGCGACTTATATATGTTTTTTTCCTCTTCATGACGCATTTTTTGACTGATGCGAAAATACGGTAAATATTGTTTTAAATGCTGTGAAATTGAATAAAACACCCAAACTCACATGTGAAGAATGTTTTATGTGTTCCATTCAACATGCATCCGTGCATCCATGTTCATTTTGGGCAATTTGGGTTTAAAGAAACCCATAGTTGTGATATAAAAACCTTTGAAAACGGAAACCATTTTGTCGATTTTTTTTAACCAGTTTTTTCTCACATTTTTGCAGTTTTTTTCTCACTTTTTTGAAGTTTTTTTCTCACTTTTTTGAAGTTTTTTTCTCACTTTTTTGAAGTTTTTTTCTCACTTTTTTGAAGTTTTTTTCTCACTTTTTTGAAGTTTTTTTCTCACTTTTTTGAAGTTTTTTCTCACTTTTTTGCAGTTTTTTTCTCACTTTTTTGAAGTTTTACGTCTCGTCTCTTCGGTGTTCTGAGGAACTTTTTGGACCGACTCGGGGAGACTGATCAGTCCCGCTGGCTTTACTGCCGTCTGGTTGGTGTGTAAGCAGCTTTAGGAAAAAAAACAACAAATGTTTTTCAACGTTCTTTTGTCGTAGTTCTGATATAGAAAGTTTTTGTAGACTCAAACAGCTTCTCTCCATTCAGATTAAATCCCAGTGAGAACACAACATGTACAGCTCGATCTTTTGGTTTATTCTGTCTCATATTTTACTCTCTTTAGCACCCACTAAATTGGCACTCTGATTATGTAATACCATTTTCTCAAAGTGAAAGGGAGATTAGGATATTCTGCTAATCCCACGGGCTCAGAGCATCATACGGTGACAGCAGAGCCCTTTTTAGTGCCGCTTTAAAATCCAAAAGTCGATGAAAATACGGCGTGTAGATGTTCCTGTTTACATCAGTAAATGTTCTCGTCTTCATACAATAAACAGGTTTAGGAAAGAAATTATAGCAACACTTTCTTATAAGGGTACATGAATTATCATTAAAGAGATCACCAAAACTACACCAGACTCCATGTAAATAATCAGGACTTTTATCATCGTAAAACACACTTCATTCAAAGAGGACAGAAACTAAATAAAACCATCAAAAGCAGTCTTGGTTCATCTTTCCACTGTTCCAACAATCACCACTCTGGTTTGGTTGAAATAAACCCTTAATTCACCCATTTACATGTGGAGATATGCTGGCTCTATACACGCTAAAAGTCCTGATTATTTACATGGAGTCTGGTGGAAATATGCTGGCTCTATACACGCTAAAAGTACTGATTATTTACATGGAGTCTGGTGGAAATATGCTGGCTCTATACATGCTAAAAGTCCTGATTATTTACATGGAGTCTGGTGGAGATATGCTGGCTCTATACACGCTAAAAGTCCTGATTATTTACATGGAGTCTGGTGGAGATATGCTGGCTCTATACACGCTAAAAGTACTGATTATTTACATGGAGTCTGGTGGAAATATGCTGGCTCTATACACGCTAAAAGTCCTGATTATTTACATGGAGTCTGGTGGAAATATGCTGGCTCTATACACGCTAAAAGTCCTGATTATTTACATGGAGTCTGGTGAGCTTTGTTACAATATATTTTCCAGCTGCTCCAATGAATTCATTCATGTAGTACTTCATGAACTCAAAGTAATGTACGAGGATTAATTGTATCTCAGAAATCATGATTGAAATACCTTAATTGATGCATTAATTTACGTATTATTTCTGCATTAAGTCATGCATGAAATACTATTAATCCTTGTACATTACTGATAGTTCATGAAGTACTACATGAATTCATTAATTGGATCAGCTGGAAAATGCATCGCCACAAAGCTCACCAGACTCCATGTAAATAATCAGGACTTTTAGCGTGTATAGAGCCAGCATATCTCCACATGTAAATGGGTGAATTAAGGGTTTATTTCAACCAAACTCAGACATGTAAATAATCCTGTTTCATGTTAAACTAAAAGGATCTTCCTCTTTAACTAAAAGGTCTATCTCTGCAGGGATCCTTTCATAATGTTGTCAGAAACTTAGAATAATAATCTGAGTCTGTCAGCAACAGAACTTTACGTGGACACTGACTGAATGTGCGCAATTGCCCAATAACGTTACATTACGGCTTGCACCAATTTCAAAAATTGTTGCTCCCATCAGTCACTTAGACACAAAAACGTAAAGTTACCCTTTAAATGTCTTAAATGAATGGAAGAGTGCTTTTAACAGAAGCACCTTCATGTGATGGAGTCCGTGACGTTTAGGAGTCTGGATTACATCTGACGTCACAGACGGACAAACAGATGGGTTTGCTTGTCCAGGATTTTGGTCATCTCTTCGTTGTTGCGTGCTGCGGTGGCGAGCCATGTCTCTGAGCCCTCATGTACGCATCAAATGAGCCTGAACACAACGAGATCTCAGCCTGTTGACAACCTGAAGCTTACGTAAACCTTCCAACGGCACAGCGCAAAAACAAATAGGCCTACATAATACATGCTCCTAATTCTCTGCGGCGGTCACCATATAATCCACAAACATGGAATATGGAAGGGGGGGTGGATAATTGTGCAATTCATATTATGGACGGGATGCATCCATTGGTGGTTGCTCATCTGGCTGTGTGCTGTTTATTTTTTATGTAAGAGGATTTGTGCCAGTATGGGCCTCTGTGGCACGAGTCCTCCAAAGACTTGGGGTTGGATTATCTGTCAGACGATGCCAGGGCCAATGGGCAGAGGGGACGGCCTAACGTCAGAGACAAGAGTCTTTTTTGGGCGAGGAGGATTTGGTCGTTTTCAGGACGGAAGAGAGATTAAGCCAGTGTGCCATTTATCTGACATTCAGAATCAGTCAATGAAAGACGGTGAATCTGGTCTAAACAGTTTGATTCCTGCATTAAAAAAACACATTAAAACATCGGAAACTGTTGCTTTAAAGTGCTCATATTATGCTTTTTTGCTTTTTCCCCTTCCTTTTATTGTGTTATATATATCTTTTTAATGCATGTTATAGGTTTACAAAGTGAAAAAGCCCAAAGTCCCCCCCAAGGGGACTTACCATCTCCAACAGAAAACACTGTTCACAAACTGCTCCAAACAGCTCTATTGTAGTCCAGCCTTTACTTCAGAGACAAACGTGGTCACTTTGGAACACACGTTATAATGCTCGCCTAGCTGCTAGCATGGCACGCCCTCATACTCTGCTTCTGACTGGCTAGTAGTCCTTACCTAGGTACTGTCAGGACACGCCCTCAGACTCTGCTTCTGACTGGCTAGTAGTCCTTACCTAGATACTGACAGGGCACGCCCTCATACTCTGCTTCTGACTGGCTAGTAGTCCTTACCTAGATACTGACAGGGCACGCCCTCATACTCTGCTTCTGACTGGCTAGTAGTCCCTACCTAGGTACTGACAGGGCACGCCCTCATACTCTGCTTCTGACTGGCTAGTAGTCCTTACCTAGGTACTGTCAGGGCACGCCCTCATACTCTGCTTCTGACTGGCTAGTAGTCCTTACCTAGGTACTGTCAGGGCACGACACCCTCATACTCTGCTTCTGACTGGCTAGTAGTCCTTACCTAGGTACTGTCAGGACACGCCCTCATACTCTGCTTCTGACTGGCTAGTAGTCCTCACCTAGGTACTGTCAGGGCACGCCCTCATACTCTGCTTCTGACTGGCTAGTAGTCCTTACCTAGGTACTGTCAGGGCACGCCCTCATACTCTGCTTCTGACTGGCTAGTAGTCCTTACCTAGGTACTGTCAGGGCACGCACACCCTCATACTCTGCTTCTGACTGGCTAGTAGTCCTTACCTAGGTACTGTCAGGACACGCCCTCATACTCTGCTTCTGACTGGCTAGTAGTCCTCACCTAGGTACTGTCAGGACACGCCCTCATACTCTGCTTCTGACTGGCTAGTAGTCCTCACCTAGGTACTGTCAGGGCCCTCATACTCTGCTTCTGACTGGCTAGTAGTCCTTACCTAGCTACTGTCAGGGCCCTCATACTCTGCTTCTGACTGGCTAGTAGTCCTTACCCAGGTCTGATATAAACTCTAAATACAAGTATGAACCTGAACATGAGCATAATATGAGCATTTTAAGAGATTCTTTGATTTTGATGTTCCAACTCGTCAAATACTGACACTTTGTCAGAACCCTAACCCTTGAAATGCCAATAAACCAGAGCACGTTTTTTCTCCCATCCAGGAATGCTGCGTGGAGTATCCAGACCTTCTTTTGCAGTGCTGTGGAGGAAGGTCAGGCTCTTTCTTAGGGTGGAATTGTTGGGTCTTTGTTTATTATAGAGCGTGGTCTAGACCTACTCTATCTGTAAAGTGTCCTGAGATAACTTCTGTTATGATTTGAAACTATGAATGAAAATGAATTGAATACTAAGTCTACATACAGATGCTAAAGGGTGCATTGTGCGTCGGTATCTGACGCTGATGGCTACCGACCAAGCGTCAGCATGTGACGTATTTGGAGTTAAAACAGCTTGGTTGTTCCAAAAATGTAGGTTTGTAGTATCCAAAATCAACATGTTACAGTGTCTGATCCAGGTTGTCTGCGTGTCTTTTTATGTTTGATAATTTGATGAATGTTTATTTAGGAAATGAAAACTTATGATACAGATGGTAAAACTTGATTTTTAAGTGACCCTTTAGGAGACAATTCCCTCACAGATTTGCAGTTAATCAAATTACCGGAAACCAAATGTTATTTCAGGCCCTTGGGCATGTGTGCACTCTGCAGGGTTGGTGGTCTAGCCTTGCTTCGGACTGAACATACAACAACATGGTCAGGGAGTGTATCTTTAATAGATCAAATTATGACAAGAAACAAATAAGTTCACATTTTCATTTTGTTTTGGGTCCCATAGTGGCTGAAGGGTCATGAACAGCTTTTAGTACACATCTCCCTCAGTCTGTGAAGAGGGAATTATGTCTAAAATAAGACCCTAAGGCAAATCTGACTCCAATTTATTAATTCCAGTGCCTTCTTACATCGGACTTAAGATTAGCAGAACACAAGGATCAATCTGAGATGAAGATTTTAGTTAAGCAAAGTTTACTGAGTCCAGCATAAGAGTTACAACACCATTGTGGGTTCAGAACAGCATCTAAGTTTCCCTGGCAACATACATTAAATAAGAGCTGGTCCACCAAGATCTCGTCTGAAGTGAACCCTGATCTGAGTTTTCCCTGTGACTTTATTCTCCCCTCACAGGGGGGTGTCTCCTAGTTTCTAGACAGAAACTGTTATCTTCACAAACACACAAACACACACACACACACACAAGGTCGTTGTGGTGCAACTTCCTCGTCTGTTCTGTAACTTTAACTACCTTTCCTGTGTTTCTGCTTATCTGTCTAGTACACAATGCACTCTTATGTCATAATGGCTTAAAGGAGAATTCCGGCCGATTTTACATTAATCGTGATTGCTATAAATAAGCGTGTACTTTCCACTGAAAAAAACCCGACCTGAATTGATGCAGGCAACACAGAGTAGCTGCAGCCACATGTACGAGCTTCCACTGAGCTAAAACGGCAGTTGTCGGGGCAAGTTTTAGAGTGTCTTTGTGCCGCTTAACAGACATAAAATGCAATTAAAATGTCTGTGCAACATGAACAGGGCCCTTACGTGACAACAAGATGCGTTTTCAACTCAGACATTGTTTAAATTCACCTAGCCTGGTCCCTGTCTCGATCCTGCCGTTAGCTGGTAGCTGCTAGCTGCCGTCCGGTGAGTGTGTTATATTTATAGCGATCAAGATTAATGTACAAATTGGCTGGAATTCTCCTTTAAACTATAGTTAACGGCTTAAGCTTAACTTGCTATGCGTCAGTGACATTTCCTTGAACCACTTCCTCAATGACTGCACACAGCTTCTTTTGCAACGTGCACAAATATACCTTTAACTGCTAATATTCTACAATCGTAAAGACTTTTTCATACCCAATCACAATGTTTGTTCCAGTAACTTCTGGGTAGAAAACTCCTGTGCCCCATACAAACAATGTAACGGCGCTGAGCAAACGGGGACGAGGAACAACTGGATCTACTCTCATCTCCATCTAAAACGCATGTTTGATGCTTTCAGATGTCAACACTTTGACAAACGTTAGCTTGGAGAGCTAATGTACCTGTTGGGCCACAGACTAAAGAAAATGACACCACCCAAACTGACCAAACAGGCGTTGACACGTTGTTGTTCCTAACACAAAATTTGGTTTATCAAAGACGCTAGCAAAGCAACACAAGACTGAAAAATAAACACAGCGGAGACCCCAGATAGGTCCGACCTTCGTGTTTAACTATATATCTTTAAAAAGCTACGGCTGAAAGTAACAACAGAAAGAAACAACTTTGTATATTTCACATATCAATTCAAATCAACGCCCATTTGTCGGGGTCAGCCCAATGGTCCCACAGCCCTATGTTCCCACAGCCCAATGGTCCCACAGTCCCTATGTTCCCACAGCCCAATGGTCCCACAGTCCTATGTTCCCACAGCCCTATGTTCCCACAGCCCAATGGTCCCACAGCCCAATGGTCCCACAGCCCTATGTTCCCACAGCCCTATGTTTCCACAGCCCAATGGTCCCACAGCCCTATGTTCCCACAGCCCAATGGTCCCACAGCCCTATGTTTCCACAGACCTATGTTCCCACAGCCCTATGTTCCCACAGCCCTATGTTCCCACAGCCCTATGGTCCCACAGCCCTATGTTCCCACAGCCCTATGTTCCCACAGCCCAATGGTCCTACAGCCCTATGGTCCCACAGTCCTATGTTCCCACAGCCCTATGTTCCCACAGCCCTATGTTCCCACAGCCCTATGGTCCCACAGCCCTATGTTCCCACAGCCCTATGTTCCCACAGCCCAATGTTCCCACATTTCTAAGATTTTTCTTAAAATTAGGCCCTATGTTCCCACATTTCTAGGACATTTTCAAAATTAGGTCTTGTGTTCTACATTTCCCTTCAATTTAAGCTCTATCCTCCCACTAGATTTTTTTAGGGTTAGGGGTTAGGGTTAGGAGGATAAAAAAAAAAAAGAAATCTTAGAAATGTGGGAACTGTGGGAACATAGGAACGTCACGGTCATTCGGTCTATAGAAAAGCAATATAATCTTAAAATTTATGTTATTCATTTCTGTCTGTTTTGGATGTATAGCTGGTCATCTTACATCTGAGCCATCTGCTTGTTTGGATAGATACCATCAGCTAACTTAGTAAAGCTAGCTTTAGCAGGCAAATAAAAAAATGTCCAGTTCAGGTCTTCTCATAAAAGTCTTCTTAAAGTTAAACCCATTATTTTAGCCCATTGCCCCGGCTTGCCACAGCTAGCACAGGGGACTAAACAGGCATATATTGCAGTGAAAAGAAGAAAAAGAGCAGTTTTTGTTTTAAACATTGGTTTTGCGGGAAGACAGTTTTCGTGAAGTCATGGAAATACCTTTGAACATACAAACTACGGAGTGCTGAGGGCACAAATGAATCTACCTTCAATTTTATAGCCTTTATCCAACATGTTCTCACCCCCATTGTGTAAAATACGGACGTTTGGTCAGGTGCCTTTGGCGTTGTTATTGACAGTAAAAGTCTCCTTTAGCGTCACATCTAAACGTGCTTTTGGTCGGGACTATTGGCGTCACTTTTGACGCAGTTAGGTTAAGGAAAAGGTCGTGGGTGGGCTTACGTTTCTGTGACACGCAGGACGATGGTTGGGTTTAGGAAAAGGAGGACAGCACAGATGGATTTAGAAAAAGAAGAACGGGACGGTTGGGTTTAGGAAACATAGCATACGGTGAAAGTCCTGTGTTGATGGACCCATCCACCCCCCCCAACCAACCTCCCTAGGCGGTTTTCGGGCTTTCATACTACTCGCTACCGTAGTCTTCATACTACGTCATCTTCAAACGCTGCGTAGCTGCTGCTCTCCCTGGTACCTTCTACACACACACTGAAGGGTGCTTTTTGCGTTGTATCGGACGCTGACAGCAACTGCCCAAACATCCGTATTTTACGAGTTTGGAGTGAGAACGGGTTACCTTTATCAGGCGCAGTTTTATGTTTTTTTTTTTTTTTTTTACATTTTTTGTCATTTATCATGTCTTTTCATAGCAGATGTCCATGATGGTGCCAGATGTGGTTACTGACCACAACATCCTTCTTTCTTAGATCAAGTAATGTTACTGCTGTATGTAGTATTCATCATCGGATTCACTTCCATCCCAGTCCAGCAGACACCAGCTTGCAATGCTTCAGTTAGTTTAAGCAAGTCCTGATGAGACAGAGTCAGAGTCCTAATGTCCCCAGTGTCCGAGCATCCGCTAACAGGTTGGAGTCAGACTTGTTATTGTCTAGTGTCTTGCAATGAATGGAGGATGTCTTTGGTGGGATGTGATCGAGTCCCTCCGAATTTAAGGGGCTTCTGGGAGTTGTTGTTCTTTCAGCAGGTGTGGCCAAGTCCCTAGAAAAACATGAAAAAACACCAATATTAATGTGTATATGCAGATTGTTGTTTTTTAACACAGGAAAACCTGTTAAAATCCGAAAGATCAAAAAAAACTTACAACGGTAGACAACGGTAGAGAGTAGTATGTAGAGAGACAACGGTAGAGAGTAGTATGTAGAGAGACAACGGTAGAGAGTAGTATGAAGAGAGACCGCAGTAGAGAGTAGTATGTAGAGAGACCGCAGTAGAGAGTAGTATGTAGAGAGTAGTATGTAGAGAGACAGCAGTAGAGAGTAGTATGTAGAGAGATAACGGTAGAGAGTAGTATGTAGAGAGACAACGGTAGAGTGTAGTATGTAGAGAGACAGCAGTAGAGAGTAGTATGTAGAGAGACAGCAGTAGAGAGTAGTATGTAGAGAGACAACGGTAGAGAGTAGTATGTAGAGAGTAGTATGTAGAGAGAAAACAGTAGAGAGTAGTATGTAGAGAGAAGACAGTAGAGAGTAGTATGTAGACACACAACAGTAGAGAGTAGTATGTAAAGAGAAGACAGTAGAGAGTAGTATGAAGAGAGACAGCATTAGAGAGTAGTATGTAGAGAGAAAACAGTAGAGTAGTATGTAGAGAGATAACAGTAGAGAGTAGTATGTAGAGAGACAACAGTAGAGAGTAATATGTAGAGAGAGAACGGTAGAGAGTAGTATGAAGAGAGACAGCAGTAGAGAGTAGTATGTAGAGAGACAACGGTAGAGTAGTATGTAGAGAGAAGACAGTAGAGAGTAGTATGTAGAGAGAAGACAGTAGAGAGTAGTATGTAGAGAGACAATAGTAGAGAGTAGTATGTACAGAGACAACGGTAGAGTAGTATGTAGAGAGAAGACGGTAGAGAGTAGTATGTAGACACACAACAGTAGAGAGTAGTATGTAGAGAGAAGACAGTAGAGAGTAGTATGTAGAGAGACAACGGTAGAGCGTAGTATGTAGAGAGACAACAGTAGAGAGTAGTATGTAGAGAGACAGCAGTAGAGAGTAGTATGTAGAGACAACAGTAGAGAGTAGTATGTAGAGAGTAGTATGTAGAGAGACAGCAGTAGAGAGTAGTATGTAGAGAGACAACAGTAGAGAGTAGTATGTAGAGAGACAACGGTAGAGAGTAGTATGTAGAGAGACAACAGTAGAGAGTAGTATGTAGAGAGACAGCAGTAGAGAGTAGTATGTAGAGACAACAGTAGAGAGTAGTATGTAGAGAGTAGTATGTAGAGAGACAGCAGTAGAGAGTAATATGTAGAGAGACAACAGCAGAGAGTAGTATGTAGAGAGTGAACAGTAGAGAGTAGTATGTGGTATAGCTCTACAACTGTTGGATGGATTGCCATGTAATTTGGTACATAAATCCCTGGAACCCAGAGGATGAAACCTACTGACGTTAGTGATCTTCTGCCATTTAATCTACCACTATCATCAAGGTCAACTTTTTTTAATTTGTTCACTACTTTGGTTTTTGAATAAATCTGTGCAGAACTAATGACATTCATTCATTCATACATTAGCCTTAGCTGTACCATTCAGTTGTAATGATATTAAATGCATTTCTCTGAATGACATTAACAAATTATGTTTTCTCTGGTGGTGTTGTGTCTCCCTAGGATGGATTTCCCTCCAAATAAACATCAGCTGAGTTACTCTATCAGCTCCTTTTAACACCATCCAAATCTCTGTTAACGCCAACATCTGCTGACTGCCACATGTGTAAACCTTAACCTCTCTCTTATAGGCCGCCAAAGGGTTAGTCCTACTGTCCAGCATGCATCAAAGGGATGAGTGATAAACATTTCCCTGTCCAGTGAGGGTTTATGTTGTCAGCTCATTTCATTTCATTGATGTAGGGAGGGATGACAGGGGGAGGGGTTCGGGCAGGGGATTAACAGGCTGGTTCAGACCTTCATTCAGCCAAACGAAGAGCTTAATGGCGTTTTTCCATCACATGGTACTTCGACTCTACTCGCCTTTTTTGGTTTTCCATTACAAAAAAAAGTCCCTGGTACCTGCTAACAGGTACTTTTTTTAGTACCACCTCTGTCGAGATTCCAAGCGAGCTGAGCCGATACCAAAAGGTGACGTGAAAACCTGCAGACTACTGACTGGTCGGAGAGAATCGTCACTAATCACTGCGTCATGATTGCTAGCGACAGAAGGGTGTGTCCTGAACAAACCCAACATTTTTAAATAGTTTAGCCAGCGGTGGGTTTTTAGCTGCCTCCAGCTTCTTTTGAAACAAAATTTGTCTTCTGGCAAACAGCCACATGCCGAGATACCTTCCACGTTCTGTGTGTGTGTCGCGTTAGGTCACGGCAGATTCCTGCAGCATCGCGATGACGACCAGCCACGCTCGCCTCAGACATGAGGCGGTACTAAATCTGCAATGGATAATGGAAGACGGGGCACTGCGGCCGAGCTGAGTCAAGCCGAGTAGAGTAGAGTCGAGCAGGTACCATGTAATGGAAAAACACTATAAGAGTCTGAGACCTCAGGGTCCAGAGTTTGGGGGAGGGTCTGTCCACTCTGTGTCATAGTTTTATACATATAATACTGGAGCTTTACTGCTTCATAACTGCTTCAAGTGAAGGCCAGAAGTTCAGGCTAACAACCAATCATGGCCGTGTTTTTTAAAGCTATTTTAGTCATGAATGAGCCAGCAATGGATGGCACGACCCGTTCTCTCTCCCAACTCGTAAAAAACTGACGCTTGGTCAGTGGCTCTCAGCTTGGGATACCGACGCAAAGATCCAAAAGTGAGGCAAAGAGTCCCGACCAAGCGTGTCTAAACATGATGCTAAAGGAGAATTTTTGTGTCAATAACAAGCACCAAAGGCACCTGATCAAGAAGAGAAGGGTTAACAATGTGTTGTAGCGGTCTAACCATAGCTTATATGCAATAAAAAATGACCTTTCCCTTACTATAATCATACTGTTGACATGCACATATAGATATTGTAGAAAGCAAGAATGTTTAAAACGTCGGCATGGAAAGTAAAAAAAATAGTAATCCAGTATTTTTTATAATCGGCAGATATTGACGGGCTACGGGTGAGAATAACATCCAACCAAGCTTTTTAATTGAAGCTACCTAGCAGAGTTTCAGGAGCAGGACCATGCCTCAGCACGGCGTGAATCTCCTGGTGCAGGTGTGTTTAGGGCGTGTCCAAATCCACTTTTGCAAGTTTGACGGTGGAAAAAAGGGTCCGTGCGCCGGGCGCATGGTTCAAAAGGGTTGTACTTAGTGTTTTACTGCAAAAACTTCAACTAATGTTGATTTTTTTATTTATTTTTTTGGACAAAACAAGAGTTAAGAATCTTACTGGTATATTGGATATCTGCAGCAGTGCCAGTGGAGTTTAACAACAGAAAATCTTTCACCCCAGAGACCGCTGATCGTGTCCTGCGTGCAACGTGTCCTTTCCCCGTTCTTCTTTTCCTAAACACAACCTCCGTATAGATGCTTCCCATTACATGCTGACGGAAAATGATCCAAACCATCAATAGAAACATCAGGTTTTAGTGACCTCCTGTTGTCCTTGTGGGTCTAATTGGACCCGTTTTCAAACATAATATATATATATATATATATATATATATATATATATATATATATATATATATATATATATATTTATTATATATCACAAATTTGGGTTTCTTTTGACCAAATTGCCCCAAAATAACATTGATGGTTCCATAAGACGCTCTTCACAAAGGAAATTAAGGATCAGATCTCTATTTTCGTAGGATTTTGGGTGTTGTATTTAATTTATAGCATAATCCTGACTAAATGTTGATAATCCATAACCTTCATTCCTCTGATCTCAACCATTTAGTCAAAATCATTCATAATTTCTGCTTTTTTTTTTACAAAAAAATTAGAAGATTTCATCTAAATGAGGTTTACTGACCATGAAGTCCAAAAATAAGTGTAAAACTAGAGCAAATAAATAGGTCTAGTGGTGAATATACTGGTGTTAATGGGGAAAATAGTGCCAAAAATGTTGAAATAAGTGACAAAAACATTTAAAAAAGCAAGAAAAAGCAACAAAAACAGTGTCTAAAAGAGAGGACAACACAAGGGTTAAAACGGTAGGAACAACAAATGAATGGCCTTTTGGAGGGCCTAAACATGCTCAACGTTTCACGTAGACTAACAAAAATCAGCACACATATGTATCATGCCAAGATGCACAAAAAAGCCTCTTGGAGACCCATCCTAAAATAAACAGGAAGTCTGCCATTTTGAATTGACTGTGCATAATTATTGCATTTGTTGCCATTTCCACGCGCTGTACTGTCTAAAAAATAGTGAACAGTAGAGAGTAGTATGTAGAGAGACAACAGTAGAGAGTAGTATGAAGAGAGACAGCAGTAGAGAGTAGTATGTAGAGACAACAGTAGAGAGTAGTATGAAGAGAGACAGCAGTAGAGAGTAGTATGTAGAGACAACAGTAGAGAGTAGTATGAAGAGAGACAGCAGTAGAGAGTAGTATGAAGAGAGACAACAGTAGAGAGTAGTATGTAGAGAGACAGCAGTAGAGAGTAGTATGTAGAGAGACAGCAGTAGAGAGTAGTATGTAGAGAGACAACAGTAGAGAGTAGTATGTAGAGAGACAGCAGTAGAGAGTAGTATGTAGAGAGACAGCAGTAGAGAGTAGTATGTAGAGAGACAGCAGTAGAGAGTAGTATGTAGAGAGACAGCAGTAGAGAGTAGTATGTAGAGAGACAACAGTAGAGAGTAGTATGTAGAGAGACAGCAGTAGAGAGTAGTATGTAGAGAGACAGCAGTAGAGAGTAGTATGAAGAGAGACAGCAGTAGAGAGACAACAGTAGAGAGTAGTATGAAGAGAGACAGCAGTAGAGAGTAGTATGAAGAGAGACAACAGTAGAGAGACAACAGTAGAGAGTAGTATGAAGAGAGACAGCAGTAGAGAGACAACAGTAGAGAGTAGTATGTAGAGAGACAACAGTAGAGAGTAGTATGTAGAGAGACAACAGTAGAGAGTAGTATGTAGTACTGTACTGTCTAAAAAATAGACACAAAATAGAAAGCATTCCACTTTTCATTTGATGTTGACGGATTCAGCAGCCAACCCCAGCCTGAAGCTAGTCAATCAGGTTTTGGGTTTTTGTGTTAATCTGATTATACCGTTGTGTTTGCGACCAATCGTGCAGCTTGTCAGACCTCGACGTTGTGACGATGGCCTCGATTCGTGACGCACACTCTGACGCATATCAGTAATTACTTACATCCATGCATTTGCTAATGGATTACAGTTGGAGCATGCAGACCGCTTGCACGACATGTTCTGGATGTATGAGATGAGCTGATGCCCTTGACACACAATGAACCGTAACATCTGAATGCACACAGATGTTCACATGCAGGACGATTCAGGAGATGTGGTCTGAAATAATAATCTCTTTGGCTGTAGGTTCGACTCTTCATATACTTTTAGTTCCAGTTGCACACGTAGCTTTTATTGTTTTAAGCCTCCTGTTGTCCTCCGGTCTAATTTGACCCATTTTCAGAAAGTTTCTACATCAGAAAATATGGGTTTCTTTCAACCATATTGTCAAAAAAAATAATAACGTGGATGGTACCGTAGAATAAATGATCAGTTCACTACTTTATCTATTGTATAGAATTTAGGGGGGGGGATGATACAAGAACATTGAAAAAATAGAAAAAAGTGACAAAAAAATGGAAGAAAGTGACAAAAAAAATAGAAAAAAAGTGACAAAAAAATAGAAAAAAAGTGACAAAAAAAATGCAAAAAAGTGACAAAAAAAATTGAAAAAAGTGAGAAAAAAATTGAAAAAGTCACAAAAAAATAGAAAAAAGTGACAAAAAAAATTGAAAAAAGTGACAAAAAAAATTGAAAAAAGAATGAAAAAAAGTGACAAAAAAAATGCAAAAAAGTGACAAAAAAAATAGAAAAAAGTGAGAAAAAAATTGGAAAAAAGTCAGAAAAAAATAGAAAAAAAGTGACAAAAAAAATAGAAAAAAAGTGACAAAAACGCCGGGAAAAGTGCGAAAAAATCTCGACCAATTTTAGTTTGCAGGCAAGCTTTGGGCCTTTTATGTTGTTAATAATAACAGTGAGTCATCAGACTTTAATAAGAGACAGGAGTTGACGTCCCGTCACAGACTTGCAAATAACATTTTTAAATAACCCCGACATCTCCCTGTCATTAACAATGCGTTTACGTTGCCTAAACATCCATTAACCATTATTTATTTGCTATTAAAATGACCTTTTTCTAGTTATAGTCATACTGTTGACATGCACAGATATTGTAGGAAGCAACAATGTTAAAAACTATGCACCAAATCCAGGATTCAGCTTCTGATTCAGCTGAATATTGGGCTTTTTGACGGGGTTCTGGTTTCTGCTGAACCCTACGCTTGCACTCCGCGCTACGCTGGTCGACGTAACGACGGCGCCGTTGATTACAGGAAGGTGTTTACGTAGGTGGAGCTTCAATGCAGCAGGCTGAGAGGAAGTGGAAATGGAACTGGTGAGCAGAAAAAGTGTTGTTTGGCAGTACTTTCAGTCAAAAGAAGGCCATTCAAGTCCAGCTACATGTTCAATCTGCAATGCTGATTAGTCTGGTGGTGGCGAGGACCCTAAACAATACACAACATCACCGCTGTTACAACATCTGGTATCTAAAGAGACTAAACCCAGTTGAGTTGTGCAGAACCAATCAGTCTTCCAAACAATACGACCACATAGGTTGTTTGTCCCGCCATGATTGAACAAAATGAGCTTGTGAGTAATATTTTTTTGCAAAGGATTTAATCTTCTTTGTGCTTGAAGAGGTATTGTGTCGTTACAGATTGTAGATATTATATTTTGTGGTAGACATGAAAACCTACATAATCAATTAATGGAAAATAGCAACCTACTCTCTAAAGCCCGAGACACACCAAGCCGATAATCGGACGTCTGACAGTCTGGCGGGGTCAGTGACTCGAGTCTGGTCGGTGTGTTCATGCCGTCGTCCGTCCGAGGGGCCGTTGGCCTTCATTTTGGCCGATTTGACATGTATAATCAGCGGGGCGGGCACTGCCGGCGGTCGGACTCAAATGACCCATCTGATTGGTGGAGAGCTAACCCGGGAACGGGGAGCGGGATGAGCGTGACTGGAGTCTCTCAACATCTGACATTAATCTGATAAACTGACCTTTGTT
The DNA here is from genome assembly GCF_031162955.1 of Sander vitreus. NCBI lineage: Eukaryota > Metazoa > Chordata > Actinopteri > Perciformes > Percidae > Sander > Sander vitreus. The sequence continues at coordinate 1,022,881 of NC_135875.1, read as the reverse complement.
GATCTGAAATGAAGACAGATTCAGCAGCTGCACGGCCTGTTTCTCTCTTCAAATGTTTCCAGAAACACGTTACGGTGAACTATTTTAGGACAATATGAGATCGTATTCTGAACGAGACGCCATGATGGTCGGGGAGCAGCCAGACTCACGTGACGCGTTCGTCCAATCAGCTGCCGGTTTTCATTTTTGGGCGACAATCCAGATTAGCACCACCTGCTGTTATGGAGACGTATTACGTCTCGTCTCTTCGGTGTTCTGAGGAACTTTTTGGACCAACTCTGTGTGTCTGCAGCTTTAGAAACATCGGTGTATCAACAGTTGTATGTTTGTATGTTATATTATATACATTTCAGATTGCACAGTTTGTTCTCCAACAACGTTTTTGCCAATGTTTTCAGAAATTACCGACGTGTTTGTTACGGTGTGGCTGCTTACCTCCTGCTGACCCACTCGGCATCTTTTCAACGCCATCCAGATGTTAAAAAGTCAAAAATACAAAGAGTCCATGACTATAGAAACACAGTACAGAGCGATACAACAGCACCTCATGCTTAGTCTTCATTCTTCATTCCAGAAATGTCCGTTAAAAGGTACGTAGGATATACTGTAAATGTACAGAGTTTTCCGTTTTTGGGTTAACAGGAATGTCCGTAAACTTATAACGGAAAAAGTGCTGGTCATTTTCTGCCAGGACATTTCTTATGGTGTGGCTGCTTACCTCCTGCTGACCCAATCCGCCATCCAGATGTTGAAAAGTACAAAATAAATAATCCACTAAATCATAACTAGTTGTCGAAATAATTCATAATTTCTGTGGCCGGGTTGGCTCAGTGGGTAGAGCAGGCGCACATATACTGAGAGGCTCTCTCGCTCCCCATTCTCACCCAGCTGTCCTATCAAAACAAAGGCAGAAAAGCCCAAAAAATAATCGTTAAAAAAAATACCCCATCCTTCTCTTCCAGTTCTTCCTCAGACCAGAGTACTCCTCTTCTCCCTCTCCCTCTCCCTCTCTCTTTCTCTTTCTCTTTCCCGTTCCCTCTCTCCCCTTTCCCGGCTCAGGTCCGGCGTAGGGGTCTCGCCGTGTCCCGTAGTGCTGTTGGGTTCGTAGCGGGCCGAGGCGGGCGAGTTCTGCATGACCACCAGGCGAATGGGCGACTGGCTGGCCGGCTGTGGCGCGTTGTCCGGGGCGTACTCCTTGGTGGGGTCTTTGCCCCGGCAGTCGTACAGGATGCAGGAGATGAGGAAGACCAGGAGCAGGATGACATAGCTGGCGACCAGGATGATGAGGTTCAAGGTGACGGGGTCAATCTCCAGGTAGAACTCCATGAAACCCATGGCGCCTGCTTCATATCTCGCCCCCCCGGGGTGCAGGGAGGGAAGAGAGAGACGATATAGGGGAGAAACCAGCAACGAAAAAAAAGACAGAAAGCAAAAGAGAGGAAGCCGAGAGAAAAAAAAAAGCCTGTGATTATTGACAAGTGATGGACAGCTGGCTGCAGAGAGAGAAAGAGCAAAAGACAGCAGAGGATGAAATGAGAGGATGAGCAGAGAGAGAGAGAGAGAGAGAGAGAGGGGGAGAGAGAGAGAGAGAGAGAGACAGAGAGAGAGAGAGAGAGAGAGAGAGAGAGAGAGAGAGAGAGAGAGAGAGAGAGAGAGAGAGAGAGAGAGAGAGAGAGAGAGAGAGAGAGAGAGAGAGAGAGAGAGAGAGAGACAGAGAGAGAGAGAGAGAGAGAGAGAGAGAGGGAGAGAGAGAGAGAGAGAAAAAGAGAGAGAGGATATTAAAGCTTTGTGCTCTAAAGGACATTAATCCTCCAACCTTGATTCCCAGCAGCCAATGGTTAAAGCTGCTCAGTTTTTAATAACTGAAGCCACCATTTCGTCTTTCCAAACTGCAGTGACAAAATCAAAATGACACTCGGCAAATGGACTCGTGAGCGTCACTCTTATATTTCCTTTTATTTGTCCATGATATAATCTCCCCCCCGAACGATGTGTCTGTGTGTGTGTGTGTGTGTGTGTGTGTGTGTGTGAGAGAGAGTGTGTGTGTGTGTGTGTGTGTATCTCTGTGT
>NC_135875.1:1013312-1015812 GCF_031162955.1 Sander vitreus | reverse complement strand
CGGGGCTTAGGAGGGAGCATGGAGGCCCTGGAGCATGTTAACTCAGGCTTGGAGCCACTTATTGGGGCTTAGGAGGGAGCATTGGGGCCCTGGAAGTCCACACACAGCCATAGACATAGCCATGAGCACTATCTGGGGCTTGGGAGGGAGTGTGTTAGGCCTCCAAGGTTAACGGAGTCTTTCGGGGCCTCCGATGTCAGCCGCGCTGATTCTCCTTCAGAGGATGAAACCAGTGTGGAATAAACAGTTCTCTCAGGTCCAATTCAGTGGCTGGTTCAGATGGTTTTATTCTCTGTGCAGTGGAGACTCACAAGAAGCTGCAGGATTCTGTGTTCACAAAATCATTTTCATTTAAGATATTTGTAAATGAGTGTAATGTACTTAATCAGTTTTATATTTGAGTTCACAAATCTAATCTTTTGTATTTGTGGAACGTGTTTTTTTGTTTTTTACAGATTTAATTAACTCTCCTGTCGTCCTCGGGTCATATCTGACCCATTTTCAACCACATTTCTCACCAAAAGTGATAAAAACGTTAAAAAAACGACAAAAACGTTAAAAGAAATGACAAAAACATCGGTATGTGACAAAAAACTTGGAAAAAGTGACCAAAACATGGGTAAAGCTTAAAAAATACGTCAAAAAAGCGGCCAGAAACGTCGAAAAAAGTGACAAAATGTCGAAAAAGACGACCAAAACGTTGGAATTTTTTTCCACATTTTGACCCAGAAAAACTAAAATGTTGCATCATGGTCGATGGCGAAGACAACACAATGGTTAAGTAACATTTCAATGCAGGACTTTGACTCGAGGTTCCAGTTTTAGCTGCAGGAAACAGGTTACGGACACCTGTCACACCGCTGACAGCCAATTAGAACTCAGCTCGCTCTAACGAGCTGCTGCAGAAACCTCAGTTTGGTAAACATGTCAGTTAGCGCGCCTCATTTCGGAGACGTCCGTGAGTGCACCTACATGTAGCACACTGTGCACCCTTGTGCAGTGGGTACATTTCGACAGGCTCAGCCTGTTCTCATGAACCATACGTTTGAAAAGCTACGAAAAGTCAAGCACGGTAATTCGTATGATTTCCTTGTTATATTTTGCTGTGTGCACCACATTGACTGCAGGACTTGAAAGCATTTGTGTGTGTGTGTGTGTGTGTGTGTGTGTGTGTGTGTGTGTGTGTGTGTGTGTGTGTGTGTGTGCGCCTGTGTTCTTGTTTAACTATATTCGTGGGGTCCAAAAACCGGGAGTCCAGTATACTTGTTGGGCCAAAATGCTGGACCCCCCAAGTTTAAAGGTCTGTTTGAGGGTTAAGACCTGGTTTTAGGATTAGGGTTAGAATGAGGTTCTGGTTAGGGTGAGGGTAAGGGTTAAGGTTAGGCATTTAGTGGTGATGGTTAAGGTTAGGGTAAGGGGCTAGGGAATGCATTATGTCAATGACGGGTCCCCACAAAGATAGTGAGACGCACTAGAGACTAGCGGCAGGTCTTGAGTGTGTTGATTCCAAAGGGAGAAGTGAACGTGAACACAGATTATGAGCGATCCTTTGGCCCCGTAGTCACCAAAGTAAATATTCGAGCCATTTCTCACAAGCCAGAACATTCTGACACTAAACGGCATTTTTCAGACGGTCACATCGAGAGAAATTTTGAGACCTGTTTCTGTCTCAGGACCGAGGTCTCATGAGATCTGGCAACACCGAGGAGCTTTCACCCGGTCTCCTTGGTGAAAGGCCTGTGTTTGTTTAACCCATCCACCCCCCCACCCCCCCAACCTGCTTCCTTACCAGGACATTTGTTGCTCTTATACTTCCTCACCTTACTTCCTGCTTTGCTCCCGTCAGAACTACTACGGCCACTAGAGGGCGCCGCCACCGCAAACCCAAATATGAGTCTGAATGATGCTGGAACAAAGAGTTTTTTTAAGGAGGACCAGGGATGCACCGAATCCAGGATTCGGCTTTGGATTCGGCCGAATATTGGGCTTTTTGACGGGTTTCGGTTTTCTTCAACCCTACGTTTGCACTACGCGCTACGCTGGTCGACGTAACGACGGCGCCGTTGATTACGGGAAGGTGTTTACGTAGGTGGAGCTTCAATGCAGCAGGCTGAGAGGAAGTGGAAATGGAACTGGTGAGCAGAAAAAGGGTTGTTTGGCAGTACTTTCAGTCAAAAGAAGGCCATTCAAGTCCAGCTACATGTTCAATCTGCAATACTGATTAGTCTGGTGGTGGCGAGGACCCTAAACAATACACAACATCACCGCTGTTACAACATCTGGTATGAAACATCTGGAAGAATACGAGCTGAGCATGAAGGAATCTACAGACAGCAGCCAGAATGCAGCAACTTCAGGTACGGCAAAGGAAGGACAGTCACTGTTTACTTCATTAATGTGTTGACTGTGTTCATGGACTGAGGACGGGACGAGGACTCAGCAGAACCTCAACCAGGGGGTTCAGGATTCAGCAGAACCTCAACCAGGGGGTTCAGGATTC
>NC_135875.1:1000812-1010812 GCF_031162955.1 Sander vitreus | reverse complement strand
ATATTTGTTTTAAACTGAATGTACAATGTATGACCTTATTGAATAAGTATTGGTAACAGGGCAGGCGATGTGACATCACAGCCTTCTGCAGATATAAGTAGTGAAGTTGTGAAGGACTGAAGCAGAAAGCAGCAGCTTGTTTTCCTCTGAAGACACGAAGACTCTTCAGTTCAACCTGCAGCTGAGATCGGACAGGTAAGCATCCAACCAGAGACATTACAGAGACGTGACTAGATCAGCTGTGGCAACATGACCGTCTTTTGGGAAAGTACTGACTTTGAGTTTAACTTTATTGCACGTCAACTATTAGAAAGAAAGAGCGACAGTTTAATGAACTTCCTGGTAATCGGTGATACATTTGTTTAATTTGAACTGTAGTTGAGGCTTTAAGGTAATATTATCATTAATGTATTAACATTTCAGTTGGATCTTATTTTTTGGAAAAGTAAATCTTGTCTCTTTGTTCTCTTCACCAACCGTTCTTTTCCTTCATTCACCTAACAATCTGTTGCCTGTGAGTTTGCTGACTGAACATTTTTTTATTTATTCGTATTGTGTTTTCAGAGCATCAGACAAATCTACATCAGCAGTTGATTCATTTCAGCAGAAATCTGACAATGAAGGTAAGTTTGTGAGCTGGTATAGTAGCTTGATATCAGTAGATTAGATATTTGTTACAGGCAGTTGTGTAGTCCAATTTGTTGTAGTAGATATTGAAGGAATAATCTGACAATAATCATGCTAATCCTATATATTTACTGTTGATGCATTAAGAGTTGTGTGTTGGACTAAGGTTGGGTTGAGAAGCAAAATGTCACGTCTAGTCCCTGCGTCAAGTTTCTTTGTTTAGTTGGTTTCATGTTTTCTGTCTGTCTTTTCTCCCTAGTCTTGTCTGATTTACTTCCTGTCTTTTGGTTTTCCCGCCCTTGTGATTGTCTGATGTGTTTCACCTGTTCCTCAGCCCTAGTGTCACCTGTCCCTCGTTTCCTCATTACCCTGTGTATTTAGTCCTTGTGATTGTCTGATGTGTTTCACCTGTTCCCCAGCCCTAGTGTCACCTGTCCCTCGTTTCCTCATTACCCTGTGTATTTAGTCCTTGTGATTGTCTGATGTTTTTCACCTGTTCCTCAGCCCTAGTGTCACCTGTCCCTCATTTCCTCATTACCCTGTGTATTTAGTCCTTGTGATTGTCTGATGTTTTTCACCTGTTCCCCAGCCCTAGTGTCACCTGTCCCTTGTTTCCTCATTACCCTGTGTATTTAGTCCTTGTGATTGTCTGATGTGTTTCACCTGTTCCCCAGCCCTAGTGTCACCTGTTCCTCGTTTCCTCATTACCCTGTGTATTTAGTCCTTGTGATTGTCTGATGTGTTTCACCTGTTCCCCATCCCTAGTGTCACCTGTCCCTTGTTTCCTCATTACCCTGTGTATTTAGTCCTTGTGATTGTCTGATGTTTTTCACCTGTTCCCCAGCCTTAGTGTCACCTGTCCCTCGTTTCCTCATTACCCTGTGTATTTAGTCCTTGTGATTGTCTGATGTGTTTCACCTGTTCCCCAGCCCTAGTGTCACCTGTCCCTCGTTTCCTCATTACCCTGTGTATTTAGTCCTTGTGATTGTCTGATGTGTTTCACCTATTCCTCAGCCCTAGTGTCACCTGTCCCTCATTTCCTCATTACCCTGTGTATTTAGTCCTTGTGATTGTCTGATGTTTTTCACCTGTTCCTCAGCCCTAGTGTCACCTGTCCCTTGTTTCCTCATTACCCTGTGTATTTAGTCCTTGTGATTGTCTGATGTGTTTCACCTGTTCCCCAGCCCTAGTGTCACCTGTTCCCTCGTTTCCTCATTACCCTGTGTATTTAGTCCTTGTGATTGTCTGATGTGTTTCACCTGTTCCTCAGCCCTAGTGTCACCTGTCCCTTGTTTCCTCATTACCCTGTGTATTTAGTCCTTGTGCTTTCTGTGTCTGTTGTTGGTGGATTGTCATTTGTCTTTCGTTACTCGTCGTCAGTCAGTCAGTCAGTCTGTGCTTTTGTTCTCCTGGATTTTTCCTCGTTTCTTTCCGTGTTCCTGTGTTTTTGGTTCTGCTCACCTGCCCTGCTTATATTTGTAAGTCTCTTTGTGTTCTTATTAAATTACTATTATTTGAAACTGCTGCACTCTCCTCGCCTTCCTGCACTTGGGTCCAAGCCTACAACCCTGACACAAAAAGCATCTCATTATTTAAGAATAAGACCTTTAATTAAATATGATCAAAAGAGTGACAGATAAGACTGCAGAAAACCAGCTCTGCTCCAAGATCAGATTGTCAGAAGTATGTAAACTGTCAGCCGCGGTGAAAAACAATAAATATCTAGAGAATTAATCATTACTCCACCTTGGATACGGGAAATTAGCGTATCTGCCCAGAGACTGAAGGAGCGGCCGGCATGATAAAAGTGTAGGAGAGTGAGATAACGGGGTTCACATTCTGGGAGAGACTGGACGAACCTTAACTCCGTACAGCATTGTCTGTTTGCTAGGGCAAGTCTAGTCTTAATATTGTGAAGCCGTGTGCATACGCCTTGTAATACTTGAAATACTGATTACTAAAGTTGATCTGGTCTTACCAGCAAGGAATACGTAGGGGAAGAAAAGGCATTTAGAGATAATTAGAGTCAGATTTGAAGGGCCTGAGGGCCCAGGAGGTTCAGAACTTGTCTTCCTCTTCAGTAAACACTTTTTTCTTTGCTCCCAATGGGCCTTTCAAGGGGGGGACATATCAAAGTGGGGCATCTGGGGGCCCTCCCCCAAGGAAATTTTCTGCATCAAAGACTTCATTTCCTGCATTCTGATACACTTTTATGCACCAATTTATGGTGGAAATACCTGGATCCCAGAAGTTGAACCTAAAGTCCAGTTTGTGTGAACATATCCATGCCCAACTCTACTTGAAAAGGTGGTCATATTACAGTTAACGTACTCTGGTAAGCTGGAAAAAAGCTTGCTAGCTCAAAGGTTGTTGTTTCTTGTAATGAAGGGATTGTCAGAGGCCAACACACAGAGCGGAAGGGTCCTGACGTCAGGCTTTATCCTGAAAATGTACATCCGTTGATCCATACTACTACAGGGACAGCCCATGCAGATACTTTTAAAAATTAACGCAGATTAATCCATTCCATATTGACGTTTGCATACAGACGAAAATCTGGTGCCACTGATATGTCTGCTCTTCTCTCTGCTGCTCTGAAACAGACGTTACAGGAAACACAAACACAGCTGCACGTGACGCTACTTAACACTATACTCGACAGCAGCTAACGTTAGCCTACCGCTAGCTAGTAGCTGGATTAAACACGGTTAAAATGCTGACAGCTAACACTAAACGGTGTAAAGTCTGACTGTGTTTTACTGTAGAGGATTTAACACCGGGATGTAACAATCTGCAGCTGCTGCTGTCGGAAAAACACAGACAGTGCGTTCAATGAAACTGGTAAACTACAGCCTCGTGGTGCATTCGTAATGTCCTTTTCCCATCTGGTGGTTGTTTTTGTCGTTCAACAGCAATTTACTAGTGAAATAAGTTATTGTTATTGTTATACATTATTATTAATCATTTAATGTTGACCATATGGCCTTAGCAATAATGTCACCAACTGTTTAGTACCATTTTTTTTTCTTTTCTTTTTTTACTTTCTTAAAAAGTATCGGTTCAGGCACCGTTAATTATGTATGCGATTAATTTTGATTAATTAATCACAGAGTATGTAATTGATTAGATTACATTTTTTTAATTGATTGACAGCCCTAATTCAAACCTCGGTCAAAATTACAACATCTCTTCTGTTCCAGCTGGTTTCAGTCTTCTTCCTCCTGCTGGCTCCACTGTTGACCAGCTGCCAGCATCTCCCCCAACCGGTGGACTGCAGTGCCATCTATCTGCAAGACAAAAGCAAACCCAGTGGAGTGTACACCATCTATCCCGCTGGAGAGAGGTCTGCTGTTGAGGTATACTTCTGGCTTGTTGTGGTGTAAAGATCACTTTAAACAATATATAAAAAGTGTATATTGGAAAAAGTTACCAACCCTGACTTTAGGCCATTGTTTGAACTGAGTCTTACAAGTTTAATATTTAGGACACTGCCTTATTGCACGTGGTAGGCTATTCTAATATTTACTTCTCTTTACGGACAGCACAGTTTGTCCAAATGTGGTGCCATTCCACCACATTTGCCAATAAGCCAATCCTGAACATGCGTCATTGCATAAGAATTAAGGAGGCTTCTTGGATGTCTTTTGTAAAAATGACTAAATCATTTGCATACATTTGAATATTGATTTTTTTTTTTTTTACACATCAGGTAACAGTAGAAGTAATTAATAAAGATAGTGGCTGTGTCTCAAACCGCACACTTCTGTCAGTATACTGCTAATGTGCACTGACCACTTACTGCCGTAGTGCCCACTTTGGATGGTTAGTTTTGTCCCAAAATGAATACTTACGTTAAAACACTTACCGGAAATGACGAGCAGTCGGCTCACCGCCTCTGAAAATCTGACAAATCTCTTAAAATGACCTTTGTTGATCTGAAATGAAGACAGATTCAGCAACTGCACGGCCTATTTCTTGCTTAAAATGTTTTCAGAAACATGTTTCGGTGAACTATTTTTGTAAAAAACGAGATCGTATTCTGAACGAGACGCCATTATGCTCGGTTGTGAAGCCAGACCCACGTGACGTGTTCGTCCAATCAGCTGCCGGTCGACGTCCCTGGTCCCTCCCCTTTCCGCTGCGTAGTCCAGATGGCGCCCGTTTAGTGCGAGTAGTGTCCATCATTCCACACTGAACTTTTTGACTGTTTTTAGGGGGTCATCCTGGTACTTTTAGTGCACTGACTTTTTGCGTTACTTACACTATATACTTAAAACTAAGTGTTTGAAGTGTGCAAGTAGGCAGTTTGAGACACAGCTACTTTCTGTGATTTAAGGTAGTCCTGATTACTTATTTTTTTCAAGTGTTCAGTTTTCTGATAAGTTTGTATTTATTAGTTATTTTGCTATACAAACGATTGGTTGGGCAAGACGATACTGCCCGATCACTACTGAAACAGACTCTGGTTGCAAAATTACAAGATGGAAGCTTCTGCAAAATAATAGTTTTTTATCGATTACATCGTGTTTGTGATCGTTTGGAGCCAAAATGAAAATCACAGTCAAAATGTTCAATTAATTGCACAGTCCTAGTACCCGGGATGCAAACATGCGTTTCCTAGGATGGCAAAGGAATGTCCTGCCCTACTCTGCATCTGATTGGTTAGTATTTGTTGCCTTCATTAGTTGGATTGGTTAGGTTTAGGCACTGTAATTCGTGTTGAGTTTTATTTAAATTTCTGTAAATTCTGCATCCACAGATTCCGTGTTGCCGTGCTCATTAGTGTAAACTTAATGTACACATTTAAACCACTAAATTATCACATTTACTGATGAATGTGTTTGTGTGTAGGTGTACTGTGACATGACTTCAGAAGGAGGACGGTGGACGGTGAGTATTCAGTCAACCTGTTGGACCATCACAATAAATCACATTCCAGTAAAAACCTTGTTGTCTGGAAACATGTCAGATATCTCGTGTGTTTAGCTAGTTAACCCCCCATCCCGTCTCCCCAGGTGATCCAGGGGAGGATGGACAGCACGGTGAACTTCTACAGGGGCTGGGATCAATACAAGATCGGCTTTGGTAACCCTGCTGGAGAGTACTGGCTCGGTGAGAAATAAAACCAAACTAACAACCATGAAAATCACTGTTAATTAAGTACACGCATAAACTCTGTTGTGTGACTCCAGAAATGGAACTGTGACCAAAAAACAGTCAGTTAGTTATCTTCCTAAATTTAAATGTCAGTGTTTAATAGAATTAGCTACACATCTGTACAAAACATCAAATATAAAAGTGTTTGTGCGCAGGTCTCGACAACATCCACTACCTGACAAAAAACAAAAAGAGTGAGCTGCTGGTCAACATGGAGGACTTTGAGGGGAATAAAGTGTTCGCTCGGTACTCTGTATTCTCCGTCGGTGAAGAATGTGACGGATTTGTGCTGACTGTGTCTGGATTCACTGATGGAGGGGCAGGTGAGTGGGTTGATGTTTTTCTATCATCCATATATAGTATTTATTTCTGTTTTTCTTTTCAAGGGCATCATGAATAGTGTCATACTTTTTGACAAACACTGTGTTTCTGTAGGAGACTCCCTGAGTTATCACAACAGAATGAAGTTTTCCACCTTTGACAAAGACCAGGACACATGGCCTCAGAACTGTGCCAAATCATTCCTGGGGGGGTTCTGGTACCACGACTGTCACTATGCAAATCCAAACGGCGTTTATCTTTGGGGATCTGACAGCACTCTCTATGCTGTTGGAGTGGAGTGGTACAGTTGGAAAGGTCGTAACTACTCCCTGAAGACCATCAGCATGAAGATCCGTCCTGTGCTGTAGTTCTCCAGGACCAACGTCCAGCAGAATATCAGCTCATCTCTTCTGATTTCTTTCTCTTTCTCTCATTAAGCATTTCATCTCACAACAGGTCTTATTTTCCTGAAACTGGGCACCAGCACAAGAAAACCAACTGATGTCTGTAATTCTTGTTACTGTCTGTGGTGGTTTAACGTAGAGCTGCACAATATGAGAAACATATGTGATAAGTTGTTGAATATGGCAATAACGATATCACTTGCGATAAATAAACAGATATTAAAGTGTTCTCAGTTCTGCTGCTTGTTGAACAGTTTGTTGATTTAAAACAACAAAAAAACAATCATTTCCAACATTGTTTTATTGAACAAATTGAACATTGCCATAAAAGGCAGCACTAAAGAAATAATGAAACTTACATTTTACTACCGCGATATGTCGCAGCCTTTAGCGATGTTTATTGTGCAAGTCGATATCGTGATAGCGATAAAAGCAACAGTATATTGTGCAGCCCTAGTTTAAGGCAGTCGCAGCTCGCTGCAACGTGGAAGAAAAGTCAGATGTGTCTCCAGCTGGGCGGCTGCAGCAGGAAAGTAGGACCCATAATCTTTAAATGGAAACACATATATAGTCTGATCAGCTGTTAATCGCTGCATGAACTGCTAAAAACGAGTCTAAAAGGGCCTGAAAAACTAAATGAAAAGTATGAAACCATCTTTGTAGTTCAGGACAGCCAGGTGATGTTTGGTGGAGGTTTGAATCTCTGATGTGAATCTTTATCTGCTGTACGGTGACAATAAATAAGAAGCTGAGCATTAAGATGATCTGACGTCTTCACTTTGTCTCCTGAGTCTTTCTGTCTGGACATGTTATTTAGACATTTGTATTTTATTTTATTTTAGTTTGAAATAGTTTTTCAGTTTGTTAGATTTATTTTTAGACAACAACTGTCTGGACCATCTAATGGAAGACGGACTCATGATGGGTCTCTCTCTCTCTCTCTCTCTCTCTCTCTCTCTCTCTCTCTCTCTCTCTCTCTCTCTCTCTCTCTCTCTGTCTCTCTTTCTCTCTCTTACCCGGCAACACAACCTGCTCCGCATGACGCAACCCAACATCTAGCTGTGTCCATGCGATGCTAGACAAGAAAAACACAACTAAATATAAATATACATAACAGCCAACCTGCTCTGATCACAAAATCCTCAGCGAGCAGATCAAAGAGAAGTCTCACGTTGGCACTTTAATACAACTAACCCAGCGCTGGAATGTAAATAAGTACATGTACTCCAGTACTGTACTTGAATCCAAATGTTGAGGTACTTGTACTTTACTTGAGTCTTTACTTTTCATGCCACTTTCTACTTCTACTCCACTACATTCATCTGTTCCAGCTTTAGTTACTAGTTACTTTAGTTACTAGTTACTTTAGTTACTCCACTACATTCATCTGTTCCAGCTTTAGTTACTAGTTACTTTAGTTACTAGTTACTTTAGTTACTAGTTACTTTAGTTACTCCACTACATTCATCTGTTCCAGCTTTAGTTACTAGTTACTTTAGTTACTAGTTACTTTAGTTACTAGTTACTTTACACATTAAGATTACTGCTCACATAACACATGTAGTTTATAACATCTGATGTTTTATTCTAAAGTAAACTAGCCGACAATATAAGGACTACAAGTCCAGCTGAGATGATCAGACCAATAAACACACAGCTGGTTGATCCTTTACTCTTTCTACTTTTTGTTGGGGCCAAAATTATGATTTCAATATTATCTTTTATTTTGATAAATTGTGCATAAATGCAATGATATTTACAGTAAACTAGACTCATTGTAAACTGACAATAAGTGTTAATTGATTTTGATGCATGGCATATCGTCACAGCCTTTTGACAATCAGCTGATGAAGGCAGTAATTGCATCAGCTGGTGTATAATAGCAGAGCTGTCATTCAGTTAGGGGCCTTTGGTCTGTAGTCACCTGCTGCTTGTTTAAGAGCGTCAACCAATGCTACGTTTACACGTGGCCAGCTATTTTCATAAAGCTGCCAGCTGTCAGTTTTCAGAAAAGTGTTTGTTTACACGTCCCCGTGTATATATGCCGTCAAGAGCACGCCAAACCTGTAGGTGGCAGTGTAACGAGAAGCTCAAGCCCACGTTAGCCAATCAGAATCTCCAAAATAGCAGCAACAGTAACCAATCCCTTCCTCTCTCTCTCTCGGCTGCCTAAAACTCTGTTTGTCTCAGTTTACGTGCAAACAAAGATTTCCAAAATCTCCACTTTGGCCGCAGTTTTTAGAAAGAGTCGTTTTCAGAGGCGATTTCTCCGTTTGCGTAAACAAAGGGAAATGTCTCAGTTTTTCTAAATAACCATGTACGTGTAAATGGGGTACAAGGCGCTTTCCAAAGGACAAGAGGGATCAAGGATGTTGTCAGAAAGTTGCTCCAACTATTCATCAAATGGAACAACGTGACATCATGACTTTGAGTAAACATACACGCCACTTTCCTGTTTATCTGTACGCATTTTGAGCTATCCTCGTGTATGTCTACGCTGTATACAGCGGACGTAAACATACACATCACGTGGCGTGCTACCGCAAGAACGTCACACACATGTAAAAAAGAAAGTTGGGTTTAGGGAAAGAACAATGGGGAAGGCTTTAGTAACACTAAAAAACGACAAAAACACAGTAAATGGTTGCCAAATCCATTTACTTGGAATGGACCAACGTTTCCCCCTAAAGTAACGTGTGTGTCTGTGTGTGTGTGTGTGTGTGTGTGTGTGTGTGTGTGTGTGTGTGTGTGTCTGTGTGTGTGTGTGTGTGTGTGTGTGTGTGTGTGTGTGTGTGTGTGTGTGTGTGTGTGTGTGTGTGTGTGTGTGTGTGTGTGTGTGTGTGTGTGTGTCTGTGTGTGTGTGTGTGTGTGTGTGCGCGTGTGTGTGCGTGTGTGTGTGTGTGTGTGTGTGTGCGTGTGTGTGCGCGTGTGTGTGTGTGTGTGTGTGTGTGTGTGTGTGTGTGTGTGTGTGTGTGTGTGCGCATGTGTGTGTGTGTGTGTGTGTGTGTGTGTGTGTGTGTGTTTCCCCCTAAAGTAACTTGATGTGAGCGTGATGTGTGTATTATTACAGTGTGGTATTAGTACTTTTACTGCAGTAAAGGATCTGAATACTTCTTCCACTACTGCGGTGTGTGTGTGTGTGTGCGCGTGTGCGTGCGTGCGTGCGTGTGTGTGTGTGTGTGTGTGTGTGTGTGTGTTTCCCCCTAAAGTAACGTGATGTGAGCGTGATGTGTGTATTATTACAGTGTGGTATTAGTACTTTTACTGCAGTAAAGGATCTGAATACTTTTTCCACTACTGCGGTGTGTGTGTTTGTGTGTGTGTGTGTGTGTGTGTGTCCGTGCGTGCGTGCGTGTCTGTGTGTGTCTGTGTGCGCATGTGTGTCTGTGTGTGTGTGTGTGTGTCTGCGTGTGTGTCGTGTGTGTGTCTGTGTGCGCATGTGTGCGTGCGTGCATGTGTATGCGTGCGTGTGTGCGTGTGTGTGCGTGTGT